>NC_058131.1:293049724-293092454 GCF_016433145.1 Gracilinanus agilis
AAAGTATCAATAAGCACATGAGAAAGTGTTCCAAATCTCTAATAATTAGAGAAATGCAAATCAAAACAACTCTGAGGTATCACCTCACACCTAGCAGATTGGCTAAAATGAAAGAAGGGGAGAGTAATGAATGTTGGAGGGGATGTGGCAAAATTGGGACATTAATGCATTGCTGGTGGAGTTGTGAACTGATCCAGCCATTCTGGCTGGCAATTTGGAATCATGCTCAAAGGGCTATAAAAGACTGCCTGCCCTTTGATCCAGCCATACCATTGTTGGGTTTGTACCCCAAAGAGATCACAGATAAACAGACTTGTAAGAAAATATTTATAGCTGTGCTTTTTGTGGTGGCAAAGAACTGGAAAAGGAGGGTATGTCCTTCAATTGTGGAATGGCTGAACAAATTGTGGTATATGCTGGTGATGGAATATGATTGTGCTAAAGGGAATAATAAACTAGAGGAGTTCCAGGTGAACTGGAAAGACCTCCAGGAACTGATGCAGAGTGAAAGGAGCAGAGCCAGAAGAACATTGTATACAGAGACTGACATACTGTGGTAAAATCGAATGTAATGGGCTTCTGTACCAGCAACAATGCAATGACCCAGGACAGCTCTGAGGGATTTATGGTAAAGATGCTACCTACATTCAGAGGAAGAACTGCAGGAGAGGAAACATATAAGAAAAGCAACTGCTTGAACGCATGGGTCGGGGTGGACATGATTGGGGATGTGGACTCGAAACTACCACACTAATGCAACCACCAACAATTTGGAAATAGGTCTCAATCAAGGACACATGACAAAACCAGTGGAAATGTGCGTCGGTCATGGGTGGGGGCAGAGCGGGGGGTGAAGGGGAAAGTAGGAGCATGAATCATGTAACCATGTTAAAAATGATTATTAATAAATGTTTATAAAAAAAAACTGTGTGTTATCCAGGAGATGACAGCCAGAATGGGTGCATGAAGTATGAAGAACTGTTGAAGCACCAGGGTATGTTTAGTCTGGAGAAAAAGAAAATTTGGCACGACATGGTAACTGTTTCTGAGTATTTAAAGGGTTTTCATGTGGAAAAGGGATTACACTTGCTTCATTTGGCCCTACAAACTGGAGCAATGGATGAAAGTTGCAAAGAGGCAACAAGATCACCCAACAAGTGGTATTGTTCATTTGCTTCAGCTATGTCCAACTCTTCATGACCCCAGTAGGGGTCTTTCTTGTCAAAGATACTAGAGTGATTTGTCTTTTCCTTCTCTAGCTCATTTTATAGATGAGGGAACAGAGACAAACAGGATTAAGTGACTTGCCCAGGGTCACACATCCAGTAAGTATCTGAAGGGAAATTTGAATATAGGTCTTCCTAACTCCAAGCCCAGTGCTCTATCCACCGTGCCACCTAGCTGCCCTTTCCCAACAAGTAGAGCTATCTAAAAGTAGAATGGGCTGCCTCAAGAGAGGAAAATCTTCATTAAGATGAGGTTAGACCGACCATTTGCTGAGTAGAAATTAGGTGACACAGTGGATAGAGTTCTAGAACTAGAGTCAGGAAAACCCGAGTTCAAAATCTAGCCTCAGATATTGGTTGTGTGATCCTGGATAAATCAGTTAATCTTTCTCAGCTTCAGTTTTCTGACTGGTAAAATAGAGATGATAAAAGTATCTATCTTGAAGGACTGTTGTGAATATTATATATATATATATGTACATATATACATATATGTATATATATATGGGTATATGATTTGGGTTTTAGGCTTTAAAATTGATCTATAGCAAAAATGAATAATATAAAAATGGGTATCAAGTGACAACATTTGTACAACCCAGCAGAATTGCTTGTTGGTTCTGGGAGTGGGGAGGAAAAAGGGGAGGGAAAGAAAATGAACCATGTAAACAT
The DNA here is from genome assembly GCF_016433145.1 of Gracilinanus agilis. Lineage (NCBI taxonomy): Eukaryota > Metazoa > Chordata > Mammalia > Didelphimorphia > Didelphidae > Gracilinanus > Gracilinanus agilis. The sequence continues at coordinate 293,051,623 of NC_058131.1, forward strand.
GAAAAAATATTCAAAAATAAATTTTTTAAATAAAATAAAAAAGAATAGTTTTTAAAATAAATTCAGAGGGGAGAGGAATCAGTGTGAGTCAGAGAAGTCAAAAAAGGGGAGATGAGCTGAGCATTGAAAAATCACATGCTTTGCTCTTAATATCTGCCAGGTTTGACAATGCATGCCCCAATGCTATAGAACAGTGATGGCAAACCTATGGTACATGTGCCAAAAAGGGCACACAGAGCCCTCTCTGTGATCATGTCTGCAGTCACCCACCAGAGTCTTTACTAAAAAGCCAGAGGGACTCCAAGCGGTGCTGTTACCCTCCCACTCTCCATGCACCTGAGGATATTCCTCACTTTCCTCTCTCCTCTGACTGTGGTAAAGGGGAGAGGGGGAAGGCTCACATGCTGCAAGAGAGTGCAGCATAACTGGAAGCATGTTGAGTCTGTAGTGAAGGTGATTTCTGTAGTGGGGTTGGTGAGGAGCTAGGTTTGAGGGGAGTATAGCTCACGGAGTGGCACATAGCTGAAGGGGAGAGGAGAGCTGGGGACAGTCTCCTACCCCTTCTCCACACCACCTCTCATCACCTGTTTCTTTGTCCAGCATCCCAATGGGGAGTGCTTCCTCCCTCCCCTGTCTGGCATAGTGGGATGGAGCACTTGGTCTCTGGGGGCAGGCACGTGGTCTGGGGTGGGGAGGTGGGGAAGGTAGGGCCTAGCACTCCAGTTCTAAAAGGTTTGCCATCACTGCTATAGAATATGAATTTTCTCTTTGAGGTTCAGAGTAGTTAAGGGTTAGAAGGAATTTTGGAGATGAGATCCACTCTAGCATCCTTCAGAATTTCAAGCAAGTCTGTATATATGATGGGCTCACTTCCTATGCACATCTGCTATTTCTAAGTCTTTTTTCCTCTGTCTCCCTAGAGCATCCTCTGCTCCCCTGCCTCTCGAAGAATCTCTCTGTAATGATCCCAGTAAATCCCTTATATAGGTATGCAACATCATGCTCAGCCTTCCCTCCATTAATCAAGAGTCACATCTCCCTCCACATATTCAACAGCATGCAAAATGCCCCAGGCTTGGTTGGAAGCCAGGTTGTCCATGTATGAGCTAATACAGAGTGAAATGAGCTCAACCAGGAGAACAATTTACATGAAGACCACAAAACATGAAAGAAAATAACTTAGAAAGATTTCATAACTCTGATCATAGCAGTCACCATTGTGACTTCAGAAAACTCATGATGCCACCCACTTCTTAGAAGAAACATGATAAATTAGAGGTGAAGAACAAGATATATAATTTCAGATGTTGATTTGTTTTGATAATTCTACATATATGTTACAAAGGAAGGTGTGGATGGAGGAAAGTCCAAGGTAGTAAAAGAAATGCAAAAAAAGGCATCAATAAAATGTTTTTTACATGCACAGAAGAAAAAATTTGTGCAGAAGAGGAATCAAACAAGAGAACATTGTTTTTTATTATCTTAAAAAGAAAAGTCCTTACTTTATGGTTTAGTATCAATTCTAAGACAGAAGAATGGCAAGGGCTGGACAATTAGGGTTAAGTGACTTGTCAGGGTCATATAGCTAGGAAGTGTCTGAGGACAGATCTGAACCCAAATCTGAACCCAGATACTTTTTACTCCAGGCCTGCCCCTATCCACTGTGCTACCTGGCTGCCCCATTGCTATCTTTTAAATGTAATGTTTGCTTTTAATTTTTTTTATTGAGTTCCTCCCTTCTTTCCCCATACCACAGAAGACATCATCCAGCAAAATAAGTAGATTATGCTTTTTTTGTGTTTCTACTTCTCAGTTTGTTCTCTGGAGGTAAACATTGACAAGTCATTCCTCAAATGTCAAACGTGTTTATTATTTATTATGTTTATAATTTATTATGATGTAGCTGTTTATAACATTCTCTTAATTCTACTCATTTCACTCTTCATCATCTTGTATAATACTTTCCAAGTTTTAAGAAGCATTTATCTGTTCATTGTTTGTTACAGTGGAGTCAATTGAATCACGATTTGTTTAGCCATTCCCTAATTGATGGACATTCCTTCGATTTCAGAGAGGGTCGCTATAAATATTTTGGACCATATAGGTTCTTTGGGTAATAGACCCAGCAATATCATTGCTGAGTATAAAGATATACACAGTTTTACAACACTCTCAATGTAAGTCCAAATCACTCTACAAAATGGTTGGAACAGTTGACAATTACACCAGAGTATTAGTGTCCCCACTTTTCTACATCCCCTCCAACATTTATCATTTTGTTCTTTTGTCATTTTAGCCAAATGAGTGGGTGTGCAATGATACCTCAGAATTGTTTTGGTTTGCATTTCCCTAATCAGTAGTGATTTAGATTTTTTTTTTCATTTTCCTGTATATGGCTTTGATTTCTTTATCTTAGAATTGTCTGTCATATCTTTTGGACAATTTTCAATTGGGAGATAGTTCTTATTCCTATAAATTTGATAATGTTCTCTATATATTTTAGATATGAAACAATGAAAAATTTCCCCCAATTTTCTGTTTTCCTTCTAATCTTGGCAACATTTGTTTTATTTATACAAAATCTTTTTAATTTAATGTGCTAAAATTATCCTTTTTTATATCTCATAATGCTCTCTATCTCTTGTTTACTCATAAGTCCATCTCCTATCCATAAAACTGATAGATAATGTTCCATGTTCTTCTCATTTGCTTATGAATATTTGCTTTTTAAAAAAATGAACTACATGTAAAAAGATGTCATGCTTTTTTATATAGTCCTCTTTCTGATTCTTCTCTCTATGTTGAAACGTTTGAGTTTGTGTATTATTGGTAAGTCCAACATAAAATAAGAAAATCTAAAAACAAAAAATAAAGTAGTGTCTTAACAGTTAGTAATTAGAGTACCTTGATCAATAAATGCTTGTGGAATTGAAATGAATCATGGACCATAGATTTTGAGCTAGTTTGAACAAACTTCCGTGGTCTTCTGGTCTAACCTCATTTTTTATTAATAAGGAAAATAAGACCTACAAAAGTTAAGTAGCTAAAAGTTCCAATGCTAGTAAGTGGTAGAACTGATATTTGATCCCAATTCATCTAATTCCACTTCTTTAGATTTATTTTCCGTTAAAACTGAGAGACACATTCAGTCATCATGACATTGACCAAATCCCTCTATTTATCTCATATTTCATAGGATTCTGCATGTGCCATGTTAGGACTAGTTTGGTTCTTTCATTCCTCAGGGCAGGACATGGCACTGTTCCATAATTACTCTCTATTTAGTTTTGTTTAAAAATCTATAATTTAAAAACCACCAAGGACTGGGCTGGTAATTCAGCTTCCATGGTCCATTTAATCCTTGGCCTCCAATACTGAGACAGCCTACAAAGGTGACAACTTGTGCCCATCATAATGGAAATGTTTGTTCTATGAACATCTGCTCACCCAGAGCTGACCCAAGATAGGATCATGAGACAGATCTCAGGGCCCAGATGTATGGAGCTTTTCCCTGCTATGCCAAGAAAATCATGGGCAAATAGTGGCTAAGAGCATCTCTGCCAAGGAGAACCCAGGAATGTGATCTGAAACATTTACCAGCTTGTTGGCTCCAGGTCAGCAGAGGTACCAGCAACCATTAGGTTGTGGCTGATGACCTGTTATACCTTTAAAAGGGAGATAGGTTTGAGCTGGGTACTAATTAATATCAGTGTCTATGACCAGAATCATAAAAATAATCACATAGTAGGAATGTGAGGCCCATTGAAGAAAACAGCTATGCTTGCCTAAGATTGCTGGCAAGGTTCCAGTCTCTCAAAGGCACTTTTTTGCTTTTGTTGCTCTCTGCTAAAGGTCATTATTAAATCCTGAGCCACCCCCTCACTCTGAAGAGCAAAGAAGTCCGTGTAACATCATGACTGAAAGTACCAAACCTGCCTTTCTCCAAGAAAAGATTAGCAATCACTGTTTCTTAACTTGCTTAAGTTTGTAATAGCAACCCTGCTAATGTTCATGTGTGAAATCATTTTCATAAACATCCTGTGGGAAAGTAACACCCCCCCAAGAATGTTATAATGTTAATATTTTATCCTCTACAAAAGTCTTTCTCTTAAATGACAATCATAGCTCCCAGTTACGGTGCCGTGATTCTTCTGCTCGGTCCTTCTCAGGCATGCTGGACACAATCTTTCCTGACTTCCTTCTTATCTCATTCTCTTTTTCCAGCCTCTAGTCTCCATAGTAGGTTAAATCTCACTCTCCACAGCTACAATGACCCTCAGATTCAATCACTCATCACCAGACTCCCACATATGACCTCAACACATGGCAACTAACATAGGAGGGTACCCCTTACCTGGCTGGCAGGTAAGCTCACTACTTTGGAATCATCTTTATCTCTCCATTCTCTCTAATCCTCCACATCCAATGAGTTAACAAATCTTTGTTATTTTTCATTTTATGACATTTCTCACATCTTTCCCCTTCTCTCCACTCATGTGACCACCACACCAGATCAAACTCACATCACTTCTCCCCTGAGCCACTGCAATAGCTTCATGATTTGTCTCTCTGCTTCAAGCCTCTGGCCTTTACAATCGACCATCCAAAAGATGCCAAAATCATCTTCCTAAGCACAGCCACTCTTCTGCTGTAGAACTTCAGCTGCTCCCTATTGTCTCTAGATTAAAAATACAACCAACATTTGAAGCCTTCACATTCTGGCCACAACTTATCTCACCCAGGCTGGTGGTGGAGTTGCCACAGAGAGGCCCAATGACACTACTGATAGGCATAGATGTTTGACTGATTCCTTTTCTGACCCAGAACATTTTGCCCTGAATTAGGAAGCCTATTATCCCCAATTCCTGGAGGGATAGCCATACTAGTGCCTGATTTAATGTGGATATCTGATTGGCTTAAGCCTACTGTAGCTCAGTGCAGAACTCCTGACTAAAGCAATCCACCATTCTCAGCCTCCTCTGTGGCAGGGACTACTGACATGCTCTACCATGCCTGATCCTTCCAAATTTTTTCGTAGGCTATCCTTGCCTCAAATATACCCTCTTTCCCCCTTTACCTCTTATAGTTCCTTTATTCTTTCAAGACTCATCTTATTGTTGTCTCTCACTGGAAGCCTTTTATGATCCCCACAGTTGTTAATGTTTTCTCTCCTCCTTCCCCAATAGATATATGTCCTTTCCCAATTTGGGATATATACTTATTGATTTAAAAATATAATTTTCCCCCAAATAATATAAGCTTGACGGTAGTTTTCTTCTAGTCTTCATATATTCCTAGAACCTACCACAGTGCTTTGCATTTAATAAAAATTTGGTGAATTGCTTTGGATTGAATTTTATAGGTCATCAAGTTCAATCTGAAGCACAGTTTTTATAGATTTCATGATGAGTCGTCATCCAAGCTATTCCTGAGTATACTTAGCAAAGAGAAATCAACAACTTCCCCCATGTAAGCTTTCCAATTTTTTGGTAGTGGTAATTGTTAGTATTAAGGGTTGTGATTCAGTGGTTTTTTATTCTGTGACTCCATTTGGAGTTTTTCTGGCAAAGACATTGGAGTGATTTGCATTTCCTTCTCCAGCTCATTTTACAGATGAAGAACTGAGGCAAACAATTTGAAGTGACTTGGCCAGGGTCACACAGCTAATAAGGATCTGAAATCAGCTTTGAACTCAGGAAGATGAATCTTTCTGATTCAGTGCCCAGTACTCTATTGACTGTGTCAAGTGCTACAAGTAATGTTGATCATAGGCAATGATTATACTTCTGGAATGGATAAATAGCTCATAGTAATCTACATTCTTATATAGTTGGCTTACAATCAGGAGTAGCTGAGATTCAATTAACTTTAACTAACAAGCATTTATTAAGTACCTGTTTAGTTAAGGTACTTTGTAGATATTGAGTTTACAAAGACAAAATTGAAGTATTACTTGCCCTCAAGGTGCTTATAACCTGCTGGTGGGACACAAATTTGTACCAAGGTAAATAAATGTAAAAATATATAAAATAAAAGCAAAGGCTTTTAAAAAAATTTGGAGAGGTGGTGATAAAAACCACTAATAACTGGAGAGATCAGGAAATAACATGTTAAGGAAACAGTACCTGGGCTAGGCTTTGAAAGAAACTTGGGATTCTAAAAGGTGGAGATGGGAAGGGAAAATATTGGAGACATGGGAGATAGAATGTCAGGTAATAGAAATAGCAAGTAAACCAGTTTGACTCAAATAATGAATGAGGGAAGAAATGTGAAATGGCTAGAAGTGAAAGACTTCTCAGGGCTTTAGAGGCCAAAGAAATTTATATTTTATCCTTGAGGCAATAAGGATCCACTGAAGATTCTGAGCCATAAGAAACTTCAGTAGTTCTATTGGATAGAATAGGGATAGCAAGGATATAGTCTGAGCTTTACTCTAGGAAAGTTATTTTGGCACCTTATGTGAAAGATGGGGAAGGAGAGCAGGGATAAGTATAAGAAGACTATTGCCATTGTCCAGGCAAGAGATAATGAGGGGCTTAAATAGCACAGTGACCATGTAAATAGAGGGAAGAGAACAAAGGTAAAAAGTGGAGGTGAATTGACAAAATGTGGAGTTATGATATTTGGAGGAGAAGGAAGTATGAAGAGTTGATCATTCTAAGGTGTCAAATCTGAGTTACTAGAAGAATATTGATTTCCTTGACAGAAATTGGAAAATTAGGAGGTTGGGTGGATTGAGAAAGGAAAATGTTGAATTTTATTTTGGACATACTGAATTTCAACTTTATATGGGACATCCAAGTGAAAATGTCGAGTAGATAATTAGTGGGAAGAGAATGGAACTCAGAAGAAAGATTGTCTGCATAAATAGATTTTGGCATTGTCTGCTTAGGGATAATAGTCATATTGATAAGAATGTATGAAATCAATGAAAGGAGAGATAGAGGAATATAAAGTCCGGATTAGGACAAAGCCTTGGTAGAATGGATGATGATACAGCAAAGGGAACTGAGAAATCAAGTGGATTGGAGGACCAAGAGAAAACTCTCACTAAAACTGAGGGAGGAAAGAATTTCCAGGAGAAGGAAATAGTCAACAATGTCAAAAGCTTCAGAGAAGTAAGAAGGATGAGAACTGAGAAAGTCTATTAAATTAAACAATTGTTATTGTTTGTAATGTTTCTTTTGTTGTTCAGTCCAGTCCGATTCTTTGTGACCTCATTTGGAGTTTTCATGGCAAAGATACAAGAGTGGTTTGCCATTTCTTCTCCAGCTCATTTTATAGATGAGGAAACTGAGGCAAATAGGGTTAAGTGACTTGTTCAGAGTCATGAAGCTAGTAAGTGTTTGAGACCAGATTTGATTCGTTAGGAAGCTGAATTTTCCTGACTCATGCCCTGGTATTCTATCCACTGTGCCACCTACCTGTCCCTACTGTAGAAACCTTAGGGAGAAAAATCAAAGTTAAGATATAGTCAGAAACCAGATTGTGAGGAGTAGAAAAATAAATTGGAGATGAAGTGGAGACAGTGAGTATGTAATAAGCTGTTTCTTGTAGTTAGGCTTAAAAGAAAGGAGAATTAAATGGATCAAATGCTTAAAGAATTTGCCTTGTAATATTTGTGATGAATCAAGAGAATCTAGTAGTTTAACTAGATCATGCAAATAAAGAAGGATAGTACCCGTTCGCTTAGGATTCCCTATAAAAGTCGACAAAGAGAAGAATCATGCCCACACTTTGCAAAGTTATGTGAAATGTCAGAACCTGCAATGTGAAGGGATTATGCGTTTAGTGTAATGGATATTTCATGGCATTCATATGGGTTGACTTATGTATGGTAGTAGTACCTAACTTGAATTTCAAGCCATAAGATCTGGATTAGAATCCTGAGTTGGCTGTTAATGAACTGTATTTTCTTAGTAAGTCATTTCCTCTCCATAGACCTTAGATTAATAATAAAAGTAGAACCTTCCACATAGGGTTTCTGATACTATATCTATATATCCATGTAATCTTTAAAAATCCCAAAGTAGTGTATCCAGGCCAATCAATGTTTTCAGTCTCTTGCAAATTTTGTGTTTTTTTTTTAATCTTTCATTTTACACTCAGAAAATACTGTGAAATAAGTAGGTAGCTAGGTGGCACAATGCATAGAGCACCAAACCTGGAGTCAAGAAGACCCAAGTTTAAATCCAGTCTCAGAGAGGTACTAGTTGTGTGACCCTGGGCAAGTCATTTAACCCTGTTTCCTCCTATGAAACTCCTATGAAAAATGAGTTGGGGAAGTAAATGATATACAATTCCAGTATCTTTGCCAAGAGTCACAACTGAACAAAAAGTAGGGCATGGTATGGTTATTCTCCCAAATAGAGGGAGAAGGTAAAGCCTCAAAATGGAAGTGACCTCCCCAAAAACCCAACTAGTTAAGTGGCATTTCTGGGACAAGTCTCATGTAGTCCTATGCTTCTTGCTGGACCAGACTATCCTTCTAGCCAGGGTTTTCAGGAAGCAAAATTCTTCCCTAAAAGAGCATAAGTGGATCAATTATATATTAGCAAAATAAAAACCACATGAAGAAATCTAGTCAGCTTTTCTTCCTAACCATAATCTTATATTGCACTTTTATTTTCTTTTTATTGGCCCAGAATATAAAAATTTACTTTGTCATTGATTTTAAACTTCTACAGCCTTTTTCCTTTAAAGATCTTAATTTTATACCAATCTCTCATTGCTGATTGTTCATTTGAAAGCAATTGCCTGAGGGCCTACAATAATATTTTAGCATAAAACCTCATTCCCTCTGTTTTTTAGTACTAGCTATTAAAAACATATAGTTCATTTAAATCACTGAATACAATATTATGCATTGTTGAATCCTCCTGGAGAGCCCTTACTTTAAAGCTCAACTCAACTGCTACCTCTTCCATGAAGCCTTCTAGGATCTTATCTGCTCAAAACAAATTTCTTTTTCCTAAACCACATAAAAATTTGTTTTGTAAATTCATAATGCACTCATGTTACAGTATTGCAAGTTGGCATTATCTGTACTGATATCTTATCTCCCTATTGGACTGTAGGCTTCTCAAGGGTAGGAGCCTCACCTTATCATAATTTGATCTTGCCCAGAACCAAACATTGTAATCTGCACAATTTTAAAATGTGTTTAATAAATGTATGTTGCATGAATGAATGAATGAATGAATGAATGAATTCAGGAAGATATTTATCTATCTAATGCAAAGGAGTTTATCTGAAATGGATTAGTAAACTGAACTCCTTCAGGCAGGGATGAATCTTACCTAAATTCAAATCTCTTCTATAAATAGTATGGTACCAATATACCAAAAAAAACCCCACAAAACACCTTAATAGATATTTGTTATGTAAAGAGTAATTTGTCATTATTTTGTCAATATTTTGACTTGGACATTATGGTTTTAAATATCCCTTCCTCTCAAAATACTTTGCGTGAAGAGGTAGGGGATGGTGAGAAAGATTCTAAAATGATATAACATGGTGGAGAAAACACAGGACTTAGGTCAGGAAGACCCAAATTCGAATCTTCTCTTAGACATTTATCGTTCATGTGACCACAAGCAAGTCATTTAAAAATGAAGATAATAAATGGAGCCTATCTGATAAGATTATATTGAGGATCAATGAAAATAACACAAATTTAAGAGTTGGGGTCAAAGAGTAGGTAGATTGATCACCCCTCTTAAAGTAAAAGTTAAGATACTAGACCTCAATACCTCATATAATCCCAGTTACAAAGCCTATCAGTATGAGTCTCACCTTAGGGGTGGAGATCATTGCCCATGCCTGCATGAGGGGCAGAGTTGGAAAAACGGAAGGGAAAGAGCTTTTCTGTTTCCTTGGGCCTTCTTCAAATTACTTTGAGTATTTCTGGCTTCCGGTATCAAGAGAAAAGCTGGATGAGGACAACCTTACTTTTGGATGCTGAAGGAAATGGTCCTGGGGAGACATGAGAGAAGCTGGCAGATTTTGTCATTGCCCTTTACCCCAGTTTGTTACTTTTGAAACTTTGGGAAATTTCCCTTTGGGTGAGATCTAAGACTCTTTTGATTGAACCAAGTTATTTCATTGTCAAGGGAAGAACTTCATATTGTATTGTCTTGTATCTATTCTCATATGTATATTTTCTCTGATTTGGGGCTTCTTGGTTATGTTTGTTCATTGTGGAACTGGTATTCAATGGGAAATAGGTCTATCCTTGGATATAAAGCTTGGGTTCTCATTTCAGTATTGAAACCAATGATAAAAAGTTAGCATGACCTTGAAAATCATATTCCCTAGACAAATAATATTTAAGGGAGCAAATAGATATAATTCTAGTGTGACCCAGCTTCTGTTATCCCTAACATCCTGTTTCCCTTCCTAGCAGAAATTAAAGTCTCCCTTGGAGATTGGTGGAAAGAGAAAAGGCTAGAGATAATTTATTTATCCTTCCTTCTAGCCATACAACAACTCCATGTGGAGTAATGGACCTTTGTTATTGTAAGAGTTAAATTAATTGTCTAATATCTCAAGTATTATTTTATCAAGTTTATTATCTGACAAAAATAGAACCATGTAACTATGTTTTTCTACCTGCTTAAAAATCCCCACTCCATCAAAGCCACCACAGGAAGGAAAAGAGATTGAGAGATGGGACTACACCCAATTTATATCCTGTCTGCATCAGCACATAACTTGACAGGAAGTGAGTAGGGTGCTGGGAATCATAGTTTTGTTAAGGTTTGTAGTTTTGCTGGGGATCGTAGTTTTTAGGGTAACAGATTCTAATTATGCATTATATTTATCCAGGTAAGAATCCATTTTGGTCCATAATCAATCAAAACATTTAGCTAAGTGTACTTAATATTTTTGTGTCATTGATGCTTTTGGTAGCCTGGTGAAACCTAAAGGTTCCTTCTGAGAATAATATTTTAAAATATAAAATTATATATGTATATATATGCATATATGGAGAGAATTGTAGAGGAAATAAGTTATATTGAAATATAGGTAACAAAGGGGAAGTGGATAGAGAGCCAGACCTGGATATGGGAGGTTCAGGGTTCAAATATGGCTTCACACATTTCCTAAGTCACACCCCCAATTGCCTAACATTTATTGCTCTTCTCCTCAGAACCAAAATTTTGTATTGATTCTAAAACAGAATCACCTTAACATTAAGATGTTTAGATAGATAGATAGATAGATAGATAGATAGATAGATAGATAGACAGATAGTTAGATAGATAGATAGAAAGAAAGATAGTGTTATAAAGAAGTTGGTAATCTATGCAGGTCTCAGGCAATTTGGGTAGTGAGGATGGATAAAAGGGATATAGGTGATTTGGGAGGAGAATGAAGGAGCTAGCTGAGTGTATGGAAGGGATGAATTGAGGTGGTATATAGGAAAGTAGAGGAATGACTGGGAGTATACAGGAGGGCAGCTTAAACAAGCTTATTCACCGAGGCTAGAGACAGAGGATACTGAGGAAATAGGCTGAGGTTCTTCAATCAGGGAAGGTATCTCTAAGGTACAGGGGGATTGGGCCAGTCAGAAATGTTTTATATCTGGCTGGAGGACTTCTCTTGTTAATTTCTAAGTCCCTTGAGGGAGGAGACAAAAGGGCTCCTCCCTGCCAGTGAAACCGATGGCTGCAGGAAGTCTCAGATAGGTACTTCCTGCCAAGATGGATGCTTGAGGTTCCCTCAAGAAATAAAAAGAAAATAATTCCTTCCCTCTTTCGCCCTTGCCTTAATCTTCAATACAATGATTCACCAGAGATTTGTATGGGTAACAAAGGATATTTATTAAAGTCAGAAATAATCAGAGGGAAAGAAGTTTTAGGTTTTCTCATTGCTGTTAGGGAGAAGGCTGGATGGTGGGGGATGGGTTGCAGGAGAGATTTAGACTGAGAGAGTCTGGCTCTCCCAGACAGGAAGGTTTGACTGCCTTTGAAGTAAAATATTTATCAAATCACTAAATTGGGGTTAACTTGTTTAGGATGCCCTACTTGCCTACAGAATCTAAACCCACAATGTCCAATCACCAAGCCACCCTTCCTCCCAGGGCCCAAAGGGAAATTCAGGGAAATAGTGGGGATGTAATGGAGAGTTCGGGGAGAGGTCCAGAGAAATGAGATAGGTTTAAATTTCCCCAAGACAAAATAAGCACAGGCCAATGCCAAAGCCAAAAGGCCAAAGCAAGCCAAAAAGCCAAAGCAAACAGGCTAAGCCAAAGCCCAAAAAGCAAAAGCCCCCAGGCAAAGTGAGAGCCAAAAGGCAAAAGCCTCTTCAGTTGGACTTCAGCCCTATTTATAGCCTCAGACTCCAACTGACTTTCTGAAGATTCTAAGACCTCCAACTGCCTTTCTGTGACAGTTTGAAATTGCAGAAGCAAAAAGGCTTCTACTAGCAATCTTGCATTACAATAGATAGATAGATAGATAGATAGATAGATAGATAGATAGATAGATAGATAGATAGATACAAAAGTTTTTTAAAAAAAGTTCATGGACCCTAGGTTAAGAACTTTTGCTTGTGAAAAGTGTGGAAAGTTCTTAAAAGCCATTGGATGAACTGAAATGTAATTGCACAAAAATAATGTTCAGATTAGCTGAGGAAAAGTGGTCTCACCTTTCAGGTTGTCTATAATATATTGAGACAGTTCTAGAACTAAGAGATTCAAGCAACTGGGAAGCCACTTAAGAGCATTTCTGACCAATCCCCTGAAGAATCTCTTGAGAAGAAAAAGAGAGCCTCAGAATTGTCCTTATTCTCCCGTCCAGCTTTGATTGGAGGAAGACCTAGTGAATTTTGAAGGACCAGGAAATTTGGGGCTTATTGGCATCCTGGCAGTATCCCTAGGACAGCAGCATCTGGCAACATTGTCTACATTGAGTTAAAAAAATAGATGAGACATGATGAGGAAAGGCAGTTTAGAGCTTTCCCCATGTACTCTGATCTGACAAATGGCTGATATTTGGGCATATGATCTGTCAATGAAAGTGTGGTTTAGGAGAATAGCCCTTAACCTATATGGGTTGCCTTTTTAAAGTACTTTGCAAACTTTAAAAAACTATATAAACATTAGCTACTTTATTATTATTATTTATTAAGGCTAAGCATTTAGTGAAAAGAGCATATGGAAAAAGATAGAAGGGGACACAAGACTGAAACATGTGTGGCTATTCCTGCCTCATCCTGTGGAGGTTTTGAGAATTGTAATTTTATTCCTTTCCTCCAAAGTGGGACACTGGATTTTAATCTAGTCATGGTATCGCATATGAAATGTGAAGGGATCCTTTTGCTTCCATTAATGCCTATCTTGCAGTCTCATTGTGGCCCACACTTCCAGACCATTTAGGATCTGTACCACTTTGAAGGGCAGCTTAATTTCTAGATGAAGACACGTTCCTACTTCAAGCAGCTGAAATTTTCAGGTCCTGAGGACTTCTTACTCCAAAGTCAATAGGCAAGCTACCATCTTGATGTTTTCACTTTCTCTAGATTATATTCAGCACTATACCTGGGTATATCCTATAGGACCCAGATTACTGGGCCTATCTTTTGTCTCTGATGTCTTCAGAATCAACAGGTAACCTTTTTGGGTCTGGGTAAGGAACAATCTTATCAATGCTTGCTTTTAAAGTCAATGACTTATTCTTTATTACTGATGTAAAGTCTAAGAAATTTTTTAGTAATGACTGATTTTAAGTGGCCAGAAGATGGGGACAAAAACAAGCCAAGGAGTAATACGTTGATTGGCAATGGCCTGGGATACATTGAATGACTTTAGCATCTTCCAATTCTGACCAAGGTCTAAGTGTTCCACAGCACCTGCATTAGCCACCTTCATGATTGTTGGAGTAAATTGTTCTCGTTTGCCCATTCTGCCAAGCGAAGTCTTCACATGCTTGAGGTAGACACTCCCCTAACTGACCAATGGGTCTGAGGCCTGTTGGTTATCTTTTACCTGGTTTAACCCATCAGTCAAGATGGTTTTATTGGGGTGTGACCTCTGCCCATGCTACAGCTTCTTGGAGCCACAGATGAGAGTTGGAGAAGAAATGGATGGTAGATTAGCAGCCCTATAAAGACTCAACAAGCCCTCACATCAGAGGTGCTAGTCCTCCCTGAACTCCCTATACCCTGAGTAATAGGTACTATTACACTCCCTCACTGAATTTTTGTATAATGTGGAGATTAAGATGTCTATTACAGATGTAAATGTGCTATATATTTCTTTATGTCCTAAGCAGTCCTACTTTACTAGCTGTCAATATAATTTTTTGAAAGATGGAGTAAGAATGCCACATTGAAGAAATCATTTGCCCTAATTTTTAAAAAATTGTGTTTCTTTTTTTCTATAATCCTTTATAGGTAGGACCCTTGTAAATTGACTTTCTCTGTGCAATATCCCATTGTACTGGCTTCCAGGGACCTTTGTTGGCACAGTGTCACTTTGTTACTGAGACTATTGCTATAATTACCTCTTTCTGATGATTTACTGAAGCAGTTGGACATATTGGGAGAGGGAAAATCTCTCTTCCAAACCCTAGATCTATTCTCAAACCACTGTTTCTTTGTATTTGAGATCTCATGGGTGATGGTTTTTCTTGAGCAGGGATATGCTCTTTGGTAGACTGTTTAACTTAGAGGAGAAGAGAATGATTGAGTAAAGCTAAACATATATAACTACATTTGTCTTCATGTTGACCAATGATGGATGAAAATGGAGCCTTTCACAGACACTGTCCTGACTCAATATCCTTAAGTTTTTTGTTTTTCCAAAAATTATAGTATTAAAATGACTATTCCCCTCAGTCTGCGAATAGAATTCAGTCTATAATTGGTCATAGATCTTGACTAATTGTGCTCAGAATTGTCGATGCCCTTTGGTAGTGTTATCAAGAAGTAAATAAGGGGGGCAGCTGGGTAGCTCAGTGGAGTGAGAGTCAGGCCTAGAGACAGGAGGTCCTAGGTTCAAACCTGGCCTCAGCCACTTCCCAGCTGTGTGACCCTGGGCAAGTCACTTGACNGAGCCTTTCACAGACACTGTCCTGACTCAATATCCTTAAGTTTTTTGTTTTTCCAAAAATTATAGTATTAAAATGACTATTCCCCTCAGTCTGCAAATAGAATTCAGTCTATAATTGGTCATAGATCTTGACTAATTGTGCTCAGAACTGTCGATGCCCTTTGGTAGTGTTATCAAGAAGTAAATAAGGGGGGCAGCTGGGTAGCTCAGTGGAGTGAGAGTCAGGCCTAGAGACAGGACCTAGGTTCAAACCTGGCCTCAGCCACTTCCCAGTTGTGTGACCCTGGGCAAGTCACTTGACCCCCATTGCCCACCCTTACCAATATTCCACCTATGAGACAATACACCGAAGTACAAGGGTTAAAAAAAAAAAAGAAGTAAATAAGGTAAGTTAATCTGAGTGGGTCTAAGAAGGCAATTTGGGTGTGAGGAAGGATAAAGGGGATATAGGAGATTATAAGGTGATTGGAGGAGGAATGAAGGTAAGGGAAGGTATATAGGAGATAAGAGAAATGGGGTATGTAGGAGAGGGCAGCTCAAACAGGTTTATTCCCAGAGGCTTGAGACAGAAAATACAGGGTCGAAACTAGGGCCAGTAAGAAATGTTTAGGTTTGGCTGGAGGGTTTCTTTTGTTAGTTTCTAAAGTCTCTTGAGGGAGGAGTTGAGAGGGCCCCTCCCTGCCAGTCAAACTGATGGCTGAAGGAAGCCTGGGGGAGGTACTTCCTGCCAAGATGGATGCCGCCAGCTCCCCTTAAGGAAATAGAAGAAAAATGATTCCTTCCCCTTGAGACCTTGTCTTAATTTTCGACACAGTGATTCACCAGAGGGTTTGAATAGGTAACAAGGGGATTTATTAATACCAGAGTCAGTCAGAAGGGGAGAGGGGAGAGGGGTTTTCTAACTGCTGCTAGGGAGAGGGGTGATGGTGGGGGATGGGTTGCAGAGAAGTTTAGACAGAGTGAGTCCAGCTCTCCCAGTTGGGAAGATTTGACTGCCTTTTAAGTAAAGCCTCTATCAAATCATTAAAACTAAGGGTAACTTATTTGAGGATACTCTACTAGCCTATGGAAACTAAAACCCACAATGTTCAATCACCAAGCCCTCCCTTCCACCCAGGACCCACAGGAAATTCAGGGAAAGGGAAGGGAATGTAGATGGAGAGATCAGGGAGAGGTCCAGAGAAATGAGATAGGTTTAAATTTCCCGAAGACAAGATAAGCACAAGCCAAGGCCGAAGCAAAGCCAATCCGAAAGGCCAAAGCAAAAGCCTCCAGCCACAGTGAAAGTCAGAAGTCAAAAGCCCTGTCAGTTGGAACTTCACCTCTATTTATAGCTTCAAGTCCTAACTGACTTTCTGAAGATTCTAAGATGTTTAACTGACTTTTTGTGACCGTTAGAAATTACAGAAGTAAAAAGTTTCTGTTAGCCACCTTGCATTACAGTAGCTGGACTAAAATTTCACATTAACAAAAAAATAGCTCTGAAAATACACAATAGAAATAGCACTGGTTTTGGAGTCCTAAGACTTGGGTTCAAATCCGGACTCTGCAACTAGCTTAGGAAAGTCACCTAATTCCGTCTTCCTTATCTGTTAAAGGAGAGGCTTGAACTTTTTTGACCTACTGCTCCCTTTCCAGAAAAAATATTACTTAGCCCCATGGAAATTAATTTTTTTTAATTTTAAAATTTTTAAATTAATAGGAAAGATAAATGCATCTGTGGCCATCACCTCTCCTCTGGATTGCTGCAGCACCCACCAGTGGGCAGTAGCACCCACTTTGGGAATCACTGGATTAGATGATCTCTAAGATTCCTCTATTTTTCAAATACTATGGTCCTATCCTATCAGGTACTATAGGTCCTATATGGTCCTATAAAAAAGAGGCCAGACTTCTATGTTAAACGTGTGGATGAATCTTTGGTAGAGCCATACCTTTCTCCCATTCTTTATTCCTACTTTGCCAAAATTAATGGATTAAGCCTTGTGAGATCCTAAGGTTAACCATTTCTAATGGCTCTTCACAATAAAGGTGGAAGAAGTAGGCAGCATAATTATGTAGGAAGTGTTGAACTTGACTCCAAATCCTGACTAAGACTCTTAGTAACTATGTAACCATGGAATAGTTACTTTAAATTTCTTAGCCTCAGTTTTCTCATCTGTAAAAGAGGTACAATAGTAAATAGATGAATGAATGAAGCATTTATTAAGCACTTACTAACAAAGCACTATGCTAAGTCCCAAGAATACCAATAGGAAACCAAGAAAGTCCTTGCTTTCCAGGTATGCACATTCTAATGGTGAATGTTTGTACCTATGCATGTTAGGTTGTTGTAAAGATCAAATAATGTATAGACTGGTTATCATTATATCCCAGAGTCAGTATGGTTGAATGGATAGAAAGATTGGCTTTCCTAGGAAGCCCTTGGCTTAAATTCTATACATGACATAAGTTTGAGCACCCTAGGGCAAACCTTTTTTTTTTTTGGATTTGGAAAATATTATTTCATTGATTAATTTAGAATATTTTCCATGGTTAAAAGATTCATGTTCTTTACCTCTCCTCCTCCTACCCCCTCCCATAGCCAATGAGTAATTCCATTGGGCTTTACATGTGTCATTCATTGATCAAGACCTATTTCCATATTATTGATATTTGCACTAGGGTGATTGTTTAGAGTCAATATCCCCAATCATATCCCCATCAACCCATGTGTTCAAGCAATTGTTTTTCTTCTGTGTTTCCTCTTCTGTAGTTCTTCCTTTGAATGTGGATAATGTTCTTTCTCATAAGTCCTTCAGAATTGTACTGGATCATTGCATTGCTGCTAGTAGAGAAGTCCATTACATTGGATCATACCACAGTATATCAGTCTCTGTATACAATGTTCTCCTGGTTCTGTTCCTTTCACTCTGCATCAATTCCTGGAGGTCATTCCAGGTCACATGGAATTCCTCCAGTTTATTATTCTTTTGAGCATAATAATATAACATCACCAACAGATACAACAATTTGTTCAGCCATTCCTCAATTGAGAGGCATCCCCTCATTTTCAAAATTTTTGCCACCACAAAAAGCACAGCTATAAATATTTTTGTACATGTCTTTTTCCCTATGATCTCTTTGAGGTACAAACCCAGCAGTGTATGGCTGGATCAAAAGGCAGACAGATTTTTAAAGCCCTTTAGGCATAGTTCCAAATTGGGGGCAAACCTGTTGACCTTTATGTGCCTCAGATATATCTTTAGAATCTCTTTCCTAAGTCATAGATGGGTTATAATCTGCATTGGTGAATGAAGTTCCCTGTGGTAAGGAAATAAATCATTTAGCATTATAATACGCACATTAATAATGATAACAACTAACATTTATATAGCACTTCCTATGTGTTAAGTACTTTATAATTATTATCTTTTTAATCCTTACAATAATCTTACAAAGTAGATGCTATTATCGTTATCTCCATTTTACAGATGAGAAAACTGTGACAAATGGGTTAAATGACTTGTCAAGAGTTACACAGCTAGTAAATGTTTGTGGCCAAATTTAAACTCAGGTCTTCCCGGCTTAGCACTCTATTTATTGGGCTTTTTAACCTTTTATGAATGAAAGCTCTGAAATATCCACTGATATGCTTACAGTCACATGATTAATAAGTGGCCACGCACGCACTCAAACCTAGGGCTAGATTCTTTCTCTGAAGACCTAAGTTAAAATCCAGCCTCAGACACCCAAAAGGTGTATGGCCCTACGCAGGTCACTTAACTTCTGTTTGCCTGAGTTTCTTCATCTGTAAAATAAGGAATAATACCTTCTAGGGTTGTCATAAGAATCAAATGAGATGAAATCTGTAAAGTGTTTAGCACCATACTGGCAGGCACATAGTAGATGTTATAGAAATGTTAGCCATTTTTTTCCACAAAAGAAAATGTTTACCTTGGAAATACCTGTGGTCCTATTATGGTGGTTATGATTTCATAGGTGTAGGAAATTCTAGGCAATGTGATACAATCGAGAGAGTAAGCAATTTGGAATCATAGATTGTGTCCAAATACCACCACTCCTATGTGACCACAGGAACATCACTTAAGCTATATCTACCTCAGTTTACTTATCTATAAAATGAGAATATTAGTATAGATGACTTCTCATCTCCCTTTTGGCTCAAATGTTCCTATGTGGAAATTCCCTCTACTAAATTACAGATAAGTAAGTAACTCTCTGTAACTTATAATTTCAGGAAGATGCTTGGGGGCATTGAGGGATCAAGTGACTTTTGCCCATAATCCTATAGCTAATATGTATAAGAGGCAGGACTTAAACCCAGCTTTTTATTACATAAATACTGCCTTTATGTAGATATATATTTGTATGATTACTGAAAGTGAATATAATTGATATCAGAGCTATTTTAGCAGCATTATTTTTATTTTATTTTATATTATTTTATTTATATTATTATCTTGTTATATTACAAGACTTAAAGTTACAAAGGATGTTAAAAATCAGCTAGTCCAACTCCATTTTGCAGAGGAGGAAAGTAAGATCCAGAAAAGGAAAATGTGAACTCTGACTTGGAAGATCCAAGATTCAGACTCAGATCATCTGACTCCAAAGCCATTATTTTTTTCTGTGATATTGTATTGTTAGAATATCCCCAAAACTGACTCCTTTCCATGAGCTATCTTACTATAAAGATACACTGGGCACAGAATAAATCTATTTGCAGTAAAGAACCAAAAATCTTGGTCATTTTAAAATTTTTTCATGGTGTTTGCTGACTGATCTGGCTGACCTAGCTGACCTATCAATCACAAACTCTTAATTGGAGCAGCCTTTGCTATCAAACATCCTGAAACTTCCTGCTTCTGTGTTCCCCTCTGTCTCTGGAAGAGACTCCCCATTCTTCACCCCAAACTTCTCCCTAAACCACTCCTGGTGACTTGAAAGCATAAATTGCCATAAACTCCTTTTGAGCTGTGGGGGGTCTCCCTTTTGGATTCCTCCAGCATGCATGTCTAAACTTTTCTTTTTAATAAATTATCTACTTAACTCAACAAGGATTCTGCTATATTTGAGAGATGAGTTTTTCACAGTTGACAGTATCAACAGACTTTTGTGAATAGGTTATTTCTTTTCTTCCCAAATTGACTACCTATGCTGGGAACAGAGTGAAAAAAGTACATTAACATAGTATTTATTTTAAAACAATGCCTTGTGAATCTGATGGCCCCTAAGTAATTTAATAATGTCTAGGTCATCAAGGTTTTGGAATACCTCCTTCTTAGCAGTCATCTCACTAAGATTTATGAGATGATTTGGGGCCATATTTTATTTATTCATCTAAAAAGCATTTATTAAGTGGCTACTTTATGTCAGGTACTCTGCTGTACACTGGTGATACAAGGATCAAAATGAAACAGTCCCTACTTGCAAGGAGATAATATTTAATCACGAGGACAAAATATATAACAGGTAAATGTTCTCTGTGGGCATACTTGGGGTTCTTCAAAAGCACTCTTGGATTCATACAAACTAGAACTGATCTTGGAGGTCTGATCCCAAAAGATCAGTTTCTCTCTAGCTCATTGTCCTTCCCTGTAGTTCTCCGGGAACATCTCTTTAAAAAACCCTCAGAAATGGCTCTGGTATGTTTGTTTGTTGGTTTGTTGGTTTGTTTAAAATACCAAATGTGGGTAGCAGCATCCCGCAATCACAGATAGGAACTAAATGTACAATATATATATATATATATATATATATATATATATATATATATATATATATATATAGGGTTTAAGACATCTTTTATTTTACCCACAATCATAAATGTATGAGATGCAAAAGAACTCAAAAGAGCCTATGAACAAACATAGCAATATTACCATTCAAATAGTCCTCTATAATTCCTTCGAAAGGTAAAAATACATGGGGTTACTGAAGAGCATTCCCCATTCACCTTGGAACTGCACTCTTCAATCAACTCACACTAAGATCATGGAAGATTGACATATTCTAGATCTTCTTGCCCAGCCTGGGATGACTTTAGTCCTTCAGCTGTGAGGTGCTCCTCTTCTTCTTCTAGGGAGGTTGTTTTTATGAAAATCTCCTTCTGGGAGGCTGATTTTCAGAAATATAACACAGGGACTCCAAAATCCCTTGGGAACTCTCTAACTTGCAAGGGAAGTATATTTTCAGGAACTTTTATCTTTGACACTCAATGTGCAAAATAGAATTCAAGAGGGAAGAAGAAAGCATGCAAAAATTGGAGACTAGAAACACACCTCTTAAGTTAGTGCTCTTCTTGTAAATTGCCATTTTCCTCTCCTAGAAAAAAAGAAAGGAAAAATGTTGTCCTCCCAACCTTCTCTAACCTCTCTGCTACACTCAAGTTTGGATATCTAAGAGAGAGAAAATGTAGGGAAAGGAAAAGGCTAAACTATTTCATGACTTATTTTTTATAGACCAAGAAAAAAAAAGATGACTCTTCCAAAAAGAGTCAGCCAGCATAGGCTCTCCTGCAACCAATCATTTTTTCCTAAGCATGTTTAACTTATAAGACCAATAAAAAGGGTCATAACTCCTCAACAAGCCCAAAAGACCCCAAATGAAAGTGGACAAAAAATTTTTACAAGCAAAAGGAGCCTCCCAAACAATAGAAGGCAGTATCATAGTTAGGGGAAATAATACGATTGGTTACTAAGTCATCGTAGATGTGGAGAGCAATATGATTTGCTAGATAGCAAGTATGCAGGGCTAGCAACAACCCCTCCTTCCATCTTGTCTCTGTGGAAAGCTCATTGGTGGTGTCCACCTGCGTGACTAAAACTAATAGTATATAGATAACAGATTTTCTCGAATTGGCCAAAAATAGCTAGTGGTGTCGAGCAACCAATCATTTTGGAGGAAGCCTCTGCACTGTAGATGAATCAGTTCTCTAGATTCTCCCAGCAAGTTTATAAGGCCACAGAGCTACCTCCTTGAGGAAGGCATGTGATTCAGAAAAAGTTCCTCTCTTATTTAATTCTAGCAAGTTGATTGGGAGTTTCCTTGATTTCCCACTTACATATGGAAATACAAACTACAAAAACTGCAAAGGAAAAACAAAATAATATAAGGAAGAGGCAGCCATACCTGGAGAGGGGCTCAAGAAAGGTTTCATATCTTAGCTGATCCTTCGTCATAAGGCTTGAAAGAATTTGAGAGATTCTAAGAGCTCCCAGGTTAGGAGAGTGCATTCTCCTCTTGAAGGCATAGCCCATGCAAAGGCAGGAAGGATCGAGCTGAAATATTTTGTACAGGCAAAAAGCAAATAGACCAGTTTGGCTGAAATTTAGAGTAAATGAGAGTACTAATGTGATATTCCAGGAAGGGCAGGCTGAAGTCAGATTATGAATGGCTTTAACTGTGAACAGAAGGATTAATGGTTTATCAGAGCCAATGGAGTTTCTTGAGCATGCAATGGCATGGTCAGTCCTATGGCTTTAGAAATGCTAACTTGTTAGGTCTAGTTAGGTTGTATTGGAGAAGGGAGAGGCACAGAGACAAATTCAAAGGGCTCAGATCTGGATAAATATTATACCTGTTAGACACTGAGTTTAGGGTCTGGTGTTATGGGATCTGGCTATCCTGGGGAGACTGAGACTCTCCCTATAGCCCCCTAGAGGAAAAAGAATCAATGTCTTATGTAAACTATCTGAAAGTGTTTTTAATATTCAAGAAAGTGATGTGTGTATGTGTGTTCACACTTTCACCTGTCATGGAGAATAACCAGGGAAGTAGACAAATATTAAAATGTGCGTCCAGAAGAGTGTGAGGGTAATCCTCACAACACACCTAGAGATTTAAAAAAAATTAATCTAGGCAATCAGGATGAGAAAAAAAAAAACTTGGTTTGTTTTCAAGTTCATGTTTACTGGGTTTGAATCTGGTGATTGTATTATTTTTTGTTTTTTAAAAAAGGCCTGAAAAATTGGGAATAGAAAGGGATTATCCATACATTTAAATGTATTAAACAAGGGACTAGACCATGCCTTCAGAAGACTGACACTTTATTATGTTTCTTTCTTCTCTGGAGGAAGATGATGAACTAATAGTTTGGAATAAGACATACGTACATCTTGGGACACACCTGATGTGTTGATTTGTTTTGCTTGACTGCATAAGGGAGAGCTTGTGTGAAGAAAGGAGGGGTTAAGGGAGAGTTTGGGGTAAAGTGACAGAGATGTTCCCCCCAAAAGAGAGCATCAATAAGACATTCAAAAATACAAAAGAAAAAAAAAGTTTAGAGGGGGATTCAAGCAAGCCAGTTCCATTAGTAGTATATTCAATTTAATATATATTTTAATAAATGAACCATACATAATAGAAATTCATGGTTTCATATACCATCCTTTTTCTCTTTGAATATTAAAATAAGTACATTTGTTGATAATCATTAAATTTATGATAAAAAAGAATTTTTAAAAAAAATTAAAGAAAGGAGCTTTAGCGATGGAATATTTTAGAGATTATTTAGTCCAATAATTTTATTTGCTAAATGAGGAAACTGAGATTCAAAGTACAAAGAAACAACAACACATAGGTAATGTTACTAATGAAAAACTGGGGATTTGAACTGAGGTGCTATGATTCCAGATATAAAAATCTTCCCATTGTACTCTGTTACCTGGATAAGAGCATTTGCCCTTTCAAGACATTTGCCCTCTTCCCTAGTTGTGAGCTGTAGGGGACTTGCCTCCCTTGATGTGAAGAAGCATTTAAGGACTTCATATTGATCTCTTGGGCACCTTAGATGCATACCTCAGTTCAAGATGTTGATAGAGTTTTAAAAGACTAGCTTTAGAAAATGACAGCCAGCTTCAGAAATTATTTAGCATAAAGCAAGAGCTTTAATTAGGTCAAGGAAAAAGCATGTGATGAAAACAAGGAGAGAGTGACAGGCGGGTTTCAGGCTTTTTGCTTTCAGTAGCTCAGTGGTGGCCGTCTCCCTTCAAGCATGGAGAATGGAAACTGTTCCTTAATGTGCTCATGTTTTCCTGATTGTGAACAGACATTTCTTTTTTCTTTTTCTTTCTGTTTGCCAGGCAGACTCTGCCCTGCCTCACATCCATCCTGGGCATGATGGAAGGAATTATTTTATTTGCAGTTGCCAAACTATTTTGCATCAATATGAATTCTGCACAGAATTTTCAGTGGGTTCTTTTGCAACCTGATAAACCATGTAGAGATATTACTAATAATAATGAGGATTTCTGTCCCTGAAGTCCATAACCCTGATAGAGTCCACATCTCTTCTAGAACAAAAACAATTAGCTGAGGCCTTTTGGGCAAACAGCCCTTTCATTCAGATCATACCTTGTTCCACACCTTTGTTTCATCTAGAATTTATGCATGAGAATGGCTACCTATGAAAAGCCAGAAGTTACGTGGATTCAAATTTAGGATTAACTGCCTTCACTAAACTATAAACTGACAAATTCAAATTGGAATGAAGATTTGAGAGAAAGACTTCCATTCATCACCTCTCAAAACTGCCCCTTTATCCCCTGAGTCTGTGGCATTTAATGAGTTGCTACCAGTTATATTTTAGAAAGGCATGGGAAAATGGAGCCAGAGGAAACTTAGAGGTCACCTACTAAGCCCCTCTTCTTACATGTAAGGTGGACTGATCAGGAATTCCCTAATCAATTTGTTTGGCTCCCCAAATCAATGAAATGAGCCTTCAGAGCAGTGATGCTTTGTGATATCAGATGAACACCTCCTCATAGGGAGTGTGAACTTGTACACTGCTGCCTTTTTGAAGGGATGGGACAACTTCTGTTTGGTTTCTAGTTATCAGAGCTACCATCAAGAGAATTAGTTAGGATTTGGGGGAGGGTGGAAAGACACATGGTCAGGGGAGCTATCCTCTCTGCTGACCAAAAAAAAAAAAAAAAGTAAAGTGATTGACATGTTCAGTCTTCTTGCATCCCCCCCCCTTTTTTCCATCCTTTTGTTCAAAGGACAGATCAAAGCATAATAGAGACCTGTGTTCTGGGTGGGGGATGCCTGTTTGTGTGCATAGTTTCTTCTCTCTCCTGTCTCTACTCAGAACTAGTGAATCTTACCAGGGGTCAGAGATACATTTGGGTCTTACATTTGCTGGTCTGTAGTTTTTTCAATCATTCAAAACAGGAGAAAAATCCCTGAGAGTAGATTCCTCATTCCAGAAGAGAGTGGAAACTGGGACAATGATAGAGTTCTTAGAGAGACATGTAGTAAAGACAGATACATATTTGGCTGGAGAGGGGAATTCATAGACAATACTCCTGATTCTCAAGGATTTTGATTTCCTAAACAGCATGAGCCCATGATATATCTAGCCTTCTTGCAAGAGAAGAGAGTTTTATGAGACAGTATCAGCTTTGGAGAATGTTTTGAGATTATCTCCAAATTCACAAAGTCCTAGAATCCCATTTTCTAGTCCAAGAATGAGAATGACCTATGTAGAGCAATATCAGAATCTAGTCTTCTATCTAAAGGAAGGAGATTAAATAGTTTTTCAAAAAAAATCCAAAATTCAAAAGTCTGGGATTCAATTAGTTAGAGCAGGAGTTCTTAACACATGTATGCATGTGTGCGTGCATGCCATGGACTCCTTTGACAGTCTGGTAAAACCTATGAACTCCTTCTCAGAACTATGTTTTTAAATGTATAAAATAAATTATTCAAAGGATTACAATGGAAACCAAAGGTAAGTAAAAATAAAAATGCAATTTTTCCTCATCCAGATTAACAGACTCCCTGAAATCTATCCATAGACTAAAAATCATTGACAGGAAAGGATTTCTACAACAGCATGCCTTTTAGAGGAAAAAGAGAATCATTCATGTGGTCCCTGAAGCTGAAGGAACTATAATAGGTAAAGCCATAAAAATGGGATTAGTGATCAGGACTTTGCCATGATCATCTATTTTACTGAGTTATTTAGATGATTTAGATCTAATGAAATGAGTTACCTGTATAGCCGCCCTAAGGTTTGTTTGCCTTTTGGAGTATAGTCTGAACCACAGGTGACACTGAATCTGGGAGAGTCATGATCTCTGAAATTGCCTTTTTATTTATTTTCTTTAGATGATCATAGTTCTGTTGTCTGCTGATCCAGTCTCTTTAATCCTGGCTGAATGTGTGATCTCCTAGTTGCTCCATCTCTGGTAACATGGACAATATGTATGTGTGTATTGGGGACATTGAGGAGAAAAAGAGAAAGGTGTCATCTCTGTCTGTTTCTCCTCTCTTATCTTTGTCCTTTCCCCACTCCCCCATCCCCTTTAGCCCCAGCTTTTGAACTAGAATCTTTTGAAAGAGAACTCTTCTACCACTAGTCTGGTCATTAATTGAACTAGTTTACTATTTTAAATATATGTCAAGAAATTTGACTTGATCTTTTCAACTGGTTATGAAGTGTTTTCTGTTTTGTTATCAACTGCTTTTTTGTCCACTGAGCAAAACCAAGTAATTCTCTCAAATCGATTAAGGACTTATTCACACTTAATTTATACCTATGGTTCATTGCTTTGATTCAATAAAAGTAAGTTGGCCTCTTGTGATTAATTGGAATTAGGCTAGAACCTCATCCTTACAATTTTATGAAAGGTTTCTTTGTTAACTTGAAGACCCAAGTCTTCATATTCTCCTCTTTGGCCAACTGGCTAGAATGGAGCAAAAAGAATTAACCAGTATCATAAAATTTAGAAACAGAAGTGACCTCATACAATACCCAGCCCTACCCTTTCATTATAAAGACAAAGAATTTGAATTCCAGAAAGGAAACTTGTCCAAGATCACAAATTTGGAAAATCTAAAGTTTTCTTCATATTTTTAAAGTTTTCCTTAGACTTATATGGTCTGATGCAAAGTGAAGTGAGAAGAGAAAGGAGATCACAATCAATTGCAAAAATTTAGCAACTCTGATCAATACAATGATCCATAACAAATCCAGAGAACTCATAATGAAAAATGCTATTTTCCTCCAGAGAGGGAACTGATGAACGCTGATTGTAGAGTGAAACAAAATTTTTTTCACTTTTTTTCTTTTTTGGGGGGTGGGGTGGGGTAACAGGGCTAATGTCAAAATATGTTTTGAATGACTTCATATATATAATATGCTTATACTTCTTGCCTTCTCAATAGGTGAGGAAGGGGTGGAGGGAGGGAGAAAATTTAGAGCTGAAAATTTAAATTAAAAAATAGTTCCTATTTTATTCAGACATTTCTGGTAGAATATAAACTCTTGGAAGCCAGTGATTATTTCATTTTTGTCTTTATATCTCTATTTCTTATCACAGTGGGTGGCATATAGTAGGTGCTTAGTAAATGCATATGACCTAAACCTTAGGAAAGAGAAGTCCTGAGGTCTTAAGCACCTTGTAAAAGTAGAGATGGAATGGCCAATTCAACCAAAACTCATCCCATAGAAGGCACTACTTGCTGGTTGACTTGAATAGACTTCCAAAGGCCAGCTAAAGCTCCCACTCAATTTCTGCTTTCCACAGGCCACCTTTGAAGCTGCCAATGTTTCTGGTAGTCTAGTGTTTTGCATCAGTTCCTTTTTATATGTGAAGATTAAAACAATAGCTGCTGGTTATCGTCCCACATAGTATTGATTAAAACCTTTGCCTGAAGACCTTCCATCTCTCTCTTCAGCTGGGTGTGCTTTACAGTTCTCTGTATTTCCTGTAACATATGATTAATGCTGATTTAGGGAGTCCCGGTGAGATGAAGTCGAGTGTCAGGTAAGATTTGTCAGCTTGGAAGTATAGATTATTTTATGTTCCTCGAACTTTGTGGCCAAGGGAACACAGATCTTGATTGTTAAATCCATCCACACTTTCCCCAGGGCTATGAAATGCCAGAAACATTAAATAGCCCACTTAATACATAACCTCATTCTGTATGCTTGACTATTTTGTTTTTAATTTTTCTTCTTTTTCCCGGCTGCTCAAACGAAATGGGATCAAAGAAAAAAAATTATCCTCACTGGATTTTGTTAAAATATTAATAGGTTAGGGTTGACTGGCTAAATTGAATATCTATGCTGATCTGGCTTGCATGTTTAACTTGTGCTTAGGAAAATATGTTTCCTAGGTGATAACCTTTTATGTACCAGCCTGACTTCATTGAAATGCATAGAGATAAAAATATGTCATACTCTATGGCTATGCTATTCTTGTGTGGCCCAGTGATTATTCAGATGATAATTGACCCCCACCTGTAGACTGCTCAGATTCTGTAGTCAATCATTCCATTTGATGTTAAAATATGTGAAAGTACAATTATATAATTTACATTACAAATCATGCTGAATGCCAAGAATCTCAGTGCCTTGGCAGACAAATGCACAGGACTGGGGGAGGAGATGGGTGCCCCTTTGTTAATAAATGAAGTGAATTACACCAGGAAAAGTATTCAACTTTTCTTATTTGCAGCCACACAAGAGCTATTGTGAGTGTGTGTCTGTCTGTGTGTGTGTGTGTGTGTGTGTGTGTGTGTGTGTGTGTGTGTGTGTGTGTGATGGGATTTGGAAACTCTAAGCTCTGCTCTACAAATGGCTTCCTTCCACAAATGGCATCTTTCAAATTTCTTCGACTCTTTCTGATGAGGAATGTGATGTCTATGTTCTACATAACACAGTAGAAAGACCATTGGTCCTGAAATCAGGAGCTTTTCCTTTGTAATTCAGTTTTCTCACTTACTCTTCTGTGACATCATTTTCCCTCAGTGAGTCTCAATTTTCCCATCTATCAAATGGGAATAAGAATGACAGGCTTTCTTCATAGAGCTGTGGCAAGGAGAAGATGAGATTATGGCTGAAGAGTACTTTGTAACTCTAAAGTTCTATAGGAATGTTGACTATTATTGGTTCAGGTTTTAAGACAAAGCTTTAATTTAGTTCCATATGCCACTCATCCATTCTAGGGCATTATTATTGTTATCGGTTAAGGTAAAGACCTTCTTTAGATCAGAAGTTTGGAGAAGGGAGAAGAAATTCATTACAGCCGAGATGGTTAGAATGAATGGTTATAGAAAGAAAGGGACAGCATATGTCACAATATTTCGTAGCATCATTTTTTGAAGTAGCAAACAATTGAAAAAAAATGGATGTTCAACAGTTGGGGAATACATGAAAAGCTAATGTATGGGAAATTAATGACATATCATTGCACATTAAGGAATGACAAGTATAAAGAATTCAGAGAAACATGATGGTTTTATGAACTGATGCAAAGCAAACAAAATGGAATCGAAAGAACAATGACATAATGACTGCAATGACATAGAGGAAAATCAGATGAAAAGGAAGCTGAGCTCAGATTAATTGAAATGATTAACTTTGATCTGAGAGAATGGATGATGAAACACATTTTTCTCCTTTTTGTAGAAAGACAGAGGCCTATTGCACCAGTGTTGCATGCACCCATCAATTGCTTTGTCAGTCAATTTTCATAACTGTTTTCTTTCATAAAAAAAGAGAGTCAATATGTGTCCTTAGAGTTAGGCCTTAATCTTAGTGCCTTCTCTCTGATTATCTCCAATTTATCCTGTATATATCTTATTTGTACATAATTTGAATGTGGTCTCTCCCTTTAGATGATGGGTTCCTTGAGAGCAGGTATTGTTTCTTCTTTCCTTTATATACCCTGTACTTATATAGCAAGCATTTAATAAGTGTTAGTAGACTAAATGATCGACTGACTATTTATGTGAAGATATATCAGAAAAAGACAAATATTTTTTTTATAATTAATTTTTTTTTTAATTTTAAACCCTTAACTTCTGTGCATTGACTCATAGGTGGAAGAGTGGTAAGGGTAGGCAATGGGGGTCAAGTGACTTGCCCAGGGTCACACAGCTGGGAAGTGTCTGAGGCAGGATTTGAACCTAGGACCTCCCGTCTCTAGGCCTGGCTCTCAATCCACTGAGCTACCCAGCTGCCCCAAAAAGACAAATATTTTTTAAAGGCATCAATAAAACATTAAATAAAAAAATTAATGGTTGGCATAGGGCTCAACAGCTTAATGAGCCTTGACTTACTCATTTAAGATGTATGAATCTGTCTAATGTAAATCCTTGGTCTGCAAAAATGAATATTTCAGAAATGGACACATGGCTACAACAAAGACTATATCATGTGGCTCTGTCTGTGTCACAATACGATGGAGTGGATATGGGATTTAAGAAAGACAAAAACACAGTCCTTGCTCTCAAAAAAAATTACATTTTAATGGAGGACACAATGTGCAAATAACTTCATACAAAAAAGACAAAAAATGCATTTGGAAAGTAATCTTAGAAGGAATGGAGAGATTATGTAAGGCCTCTTATAGAATGTGGAATTTGAATAGCATCTGAAAGGAAAGCAGAGAAGCTAGGAGTTAGAGATGAAGAAAGAAAGCTTTCCAAACATGGCAGGCAGCTGGTGCCATAGCAAAGTAAAAAAATGGAGCATCCTGTGTGAAGAATAATAAAGAGATCAGCATAACAAGATCAAAGAGAGTGTAAAGTATAAGAAGCCTGGAAAGGTAGAAAGGGCCCAGGTTGTTAGTAGCTTTAAATACCAAAAAGAAGGTTGATGCTCAAGACTAGATTTAGTAGGGAACCAGCAGGTTTTATTTAGTGAGTGATTTTTTCTGACTATACTTTAGGGAAATCACCTTGGTAGCTGAGAAAAGGATGGTTTGGAGTGGGGAGAAATTTGAAGTGGGGGGATTAATTAGAAGGCTTTTGTTATAATCCAGACAAGAATCTAAGAAGGGGCTATACTCAGCGATGATTAAAAGGGGGATGTATAAAAGGGATGCTATGAAGTTAGAAATGATAAGATTTGACATTATATTGGATATGTTGAGGGAGTGTAAGATTTGAGGATGTCACTGAGATTGTGAACTTGAGTACTGGCACCTTTGATAATGACAAGAAAGTAGGGAAAAGGAAAGAGTTTGAGGGAAAAGAAAATTTTATTTTGGACATGCTGACTTTGAGATGTCTATGGGAGAATCCATAGCACCAAAGAACAGGCTCTCACTTTGTTGAGGTGCTATCTTTCTGTGAAATTCTTAAAATATTATTGGTTCTCATCTGAGATTTCATGAAGGTGGGGCAATTCTGGTAAGAAAACTCCATCTATCAATTTATATTAGAAAATCTACAACTTATAGGCTTGGAGGGTTGATTTGGCCTCTGAAGATGCTACAAGACTTCTTCAAAGACATATCTCTAAGCTAGGACTTGAACTTAAATCTTCCTGACTCCAACTCTGTTTCTCTAGCCATTATGTCATAGTCATTTCATCATTTGAATCTTGTCTGATTCTTCATGACCTTATTTAGGGTTTTCTTGGCAAAGATACTGGAGTGGTTTGCCATTTCCTTCTTTAGCTCATTTTGCAGATGAGGAAACAGAGACAAACAGGGATAAATGATTTGCCCAAGATCACACATCTAGTAAGTGTTTAAAACCAGATTTGAACTAAGAAAAATGAGACTTCCTGATTCCAGACCTGACACTTTACCCACTGTGCCACCTCCAGCTAAGACGCCTAGTCTGAGTTCCCAGTGTGACCATAAGATTGGGCAGTGGCTTGCCTTCAAGAGTCCCATCTTTTCCATTCTTCTCCCTTTGGGGTATCACACCTGTTCAGACTTCCCTGGTTTTTTATAGCCCTACCACTTTGTTGTGGTTTTTGATTGTGAGCCTGTGATACCTGTGGATTGAGGGTAGAGGGAGGGAGAAGAAAGGAAAGACTGCTCAGCTGGGGAGAAAACATATAAATGATTGCTTGGCTTTGCTCCCTTGTATTCCTAACTCATGCTTTTAAAGGGTCTTGAGGATCCCTCCTGTGCTTTGTGGGCTGCCTAGGTCCAGAGCTGAAGATTGCACAACCTTTCCCACCCTTTATGTCATGTTACTTTGTCATATTATAATATTTTAACAATCAAATATTATTAACATTTAGAAGAACAGATTCCAAAGAGGACAAAAGAAGGAAAAGAAACAAGAAATAGAAATAAGCATTCCTCTTTTTTGGCACTAAGAAACCTTCTATGATTCCCTAATAACATGAGCCAGATTCAAACATTTTGACCTAGAAATCAAAACTTTCCACAATCTGAGAACTCCTATCTTTCTAGCTTTATCTCATGTGCTTTCCTCCAAATATACTACATTCTAACCAAAATGAATGTTTCTAATCCCATATTATATATATATGTATATATATATATTCAACACTATTCTCTTATTTCACTTCCTGATTTCATTTCTATATCTGGAATGTCTCCTCTTCTCCCTTGGCTTTTTCGTGCTTATTGAAAATCTTATTCATCCTTTGAAGCCCAGCTCAAATGCCATCTCCCTCATGGAACCCAACCTCATCCCCTCAGGCAGTACTTCTTCCCTTAGAGCTGGCTCAGCACTTTCTTTGCACCTCTTTTATACCCTTACCCTGTATTATTTTTCATTCCCATATGACAATGAATCATATCTCTCCACAAGGCAGTGAACTTCATGAGGTAGGGACCTTATTTCATTTAGGTTCAATATAACAAAAGAGAAAGACTATAAACAAGAAAACTATTTAAGATTTCAGTCCAGAAGAGAGTATGGGGAGGTGGGGGGAGCTGAAGTAGAGTGGTAGCTGCATGGGTGGAGTGAAGTAGACAGATCTTTGATATGTTGTAGACATAGAATTACCAGGACTAGGAAGCTAATTGGACATTTGGATACAAAGAAGAGAGAAATATAACTGAGGTGGTCAAAATCTAGAACAAAATCTAAAGGAAGCAAAACAAAGAACTTTTTAACCTCAGTACTGATGAATGTAGAATAGCACAGAAAATATCCAGTACGTATTTTTTGAGGCTTTCTGAGCATGGTTTCATCAATGGCACATAGATATCTCCTTTTTCAAGGTTTAAACATTATTCATTGACATTTTAATTTCATATAGACAGAGAAGGGATCAACCAAATAATACAGGACCAAACCAAATGTTAATTCAATGGTTTTAGAAGAAAATAAGGTTTGGGGTTCAAGTTAATTCCCTAGAAATTTTATATTAAAAAACCAACTCTATGAATCCATCCATAACCCATATTTGAATTCATTTTCATTGTATCAATTCATTTTTTCTGCTTACATGTTCCCATCAATTGTCAGAACCTTCTTCCTGCTTTCATTAATCTGTTTTATCTTTGTACATGTTAACTTTACTCAGCAAAAGATCTTCTTTTCAATTTTGACTGCATATCCCCAGCACCCAGCACAACAGAAAGCACAAATGCTTGTTGACTTGAGGCTCCATTTAGTTTAGGGTTTAGCACAGTTTGGTTTATGGTTCAGCTCAAGATTCAAGAGGAGAATAAATCTCATTTTCTCAAAGGGATAAAGGCAGACTTCCATACCAAGGACTAATATTGGCAGATTAAAAATAAAATGACCAAAAAAGATTTTTTTTAAAGTAAAGAAAATGACTGACCATCTCTCTGTAGGATATGAGCCTTGCCCAACTCTAGAAAATATTCCTCCAAACTCTGACAAAGTGACCCATGGCAAGTAACAGTTTATATTACCAAAAACGAAATAAGGGAAGAAGAGAGAATGTTGTGGGTGGGACCTGTGAGAACATAGTTTCACTGAGATTGTGTTTTTGTGATTTCGGGGGAACAGCTGGCACAAGAGAATCTGCCTGCATTTTTTGGGAAAGATACATACACACACATGTTTTAGTTGGGCTTCTGAAATGATTAGAGACCATCTGAAACCGGATACTATTTTCCCCCAGAATAGCAATTCTCAGGGCAAGATTTTGCACTTGAATATTTGTGGCTAAGATGTCCGGAGGTGCTGGGTCATTTTCTCTCACCCATCTCAGACCATGGCCACTGGAGGCACACCGCACAGCTTAGAGATTGGAGTGTCCTGCCGGGAATCAGAGGAGAGCTCCCTTTCTTTGATTAAGCACAAAGGTTTCCTCAGTTCAAGAAGGAAAACAAATGACACCATTACCTCATTTCCCCAGTATTTGTGAGGGAAGAGGCAGGATGGTATAAGGCAAAGAGCAAGGGCAGGAGACTGGGCATCAGGTCTCAGGGTTTCTTCTGCCACATCCTTGCCTAGTGATCCGGTGCAAGTAGTCAAAACTACTTGAGCCTTAGTTTCTTCATTTGTGAAATTGTACCTAATCTGATCTTTTTCATGAAGTATCATGAAGATCCAGCCATATTTCTGCAATGGGATTATCTTCTTGTGTTGGTATCTTATCCCTTTCCAGATTGTAAATAAGCTCCACAGAAGTAGGACCCATGTGTTAGCTAAGCTTTGGTTCTCACCCAGTAACAAAGAGTGTACTTAGCTGTAACATGGAAAATGGCAGGGTGGAATTCCTGCAAGATACAGGGTCAAGCCTCACCCAGAATTCCAGGGGACCTCCCTGCCATTTTCCAAGTTACATTAGCATATTGTAATGACTCAGTAGTCACAATAAAGACAGCTAGGTATCACAGCGGGGAGGGTGATGAGTCTGGAATCAGAAAGTAGGAAGTCCAAATCTGAACCCAGACACTTAATAGCCGTGTGACCCTGGGCAAGTCACTTTACCCTGTTTGCCTTAGTTTCCTCATCTGTAAAATGGGCTGGAGAAGAAAAAGGTAAATTGCTCCAAAACAGGTCACAAAGAGTCAGACATGACTGAAATGACTGAACAATAGTAACAACAAATGTGTTTTGAATAGAGGAAGTAAAATAATGGATTTTACAGATGGATTATTATTATGATCCTTATAGGTGACATTAATTTGAATGGAAATGAAAAAAGAGCCAACTTTGTGGGAGGGAGGGAAGAAAGACCTGGGTTCAAGTTCTACCTCTAACACATACAAGTCATTTAACCTCTCAGTACCCCTGGACAATTCTATAGGACTAGTGATATCAAACTCAAATAGAAATAGGAGCCGTGAACTCTACATAGGGATCTCTGCAGACCTCACGAAGAATGTTTTAACATGGAATGTTATCTATGTTTCATTGTATTTTTACATATTTTGTTAAATATTTCCTAATTACATTTTAATCTTATTTGAGTCATACTCTGGAGGCCCACAGGCTGCATGACTGACTCTTGTATAAAACTAAAAGGTATGGAAGAGTCATCATCTGATTTGGTGGAGAGAGTCACTGTACGCTGATGATATCACAAATCACAAATCGAGACCAATAAATAGCTATAGACATTTACATATGTATGTGCATTTGTCGATTACACACACATTTATCAAATCTGTACCTATATTGTGTAAATCTATATTGTATATATATATTGTAGATTTAGTCAATATATATGCATATATGAATCTATATTCCCATTTATGTATATCTACATGCAAGTGCATATGTATATATGTGTACATGTCACATATGCCATATGCCTGTGCGTATGCATACCTTTGTATGTGTATATATGTGCATGTGTATAAATATGTGGGCATGTATTGCTATTATGCCACATGAGTGAGTTTTCTAGATAAATGAAACTTTTGCATATATTCTGGTATGTTTGTTGGAGGGAAAAAATATTCCACTTAGTTAAACCTTGGATGCTGAACCAGAGTTAACTGGGTTTTGAATGAAGACCAAAGGGAGTAATATGCATGACAGAAATGCTGCAGGGTTTGGTGACAGCTATTTTAGGCTCTCAGAGGCCTTTGCCATTTTCCCTCTGTTTAAATGAGGTTACAAAGGTTGATGAAAAAGCAATCTTCAAATTAGTGAGTTGCTTCTGTAGTCACAGATGGTTAAAGCTGGAAGGGACCTTAGACATTACATATTCCAAATCCCTCTTTTTATAAGAGGAGGAAACTGAGGTACTGAGAGAGGAAATGGGTTACCCAAGGTTACTCAAGTTAGTGAGTAGCAGCAGAATTGGAAATTGAATCTCAAGTCCCCTGGCTTTTAGTTCAAGGCTTTTCCCTTTTTTTATTCTCTGATCTCAAACCCTAGAAAAAACACAAGATTCCATTCCAAGAGCCAATGAAATATGCTTTTTCGGAGAACTTTTCTAAGAGCTTCCCAGACATTCATTTTGAAAATGCGAATCATCTTTAATTAAAGTGGCAATCTGCCCCCAGTGAGCTCCCCATCCTGTGTATCTATCACATTCTGTTCTCCCTGTTCTCATCATCCTTCCTTCCAATTCTCTATTTTTAATTTTAGGTCCATCAGAGTGCTGGCTTACTAAGTCAATTTTAATGGAAAGTTATCCAACATGAATAATGATGAGAGGTAGAATTGTTCCTTAGATATTGAATAAGCGGGAGAGAATGGGGTTAAAAGTTGGGGTCTTAGTGGTAGCTGATTTAAATTAAAATATAATTGTAATTGTGCCCTGGAAGAAAGATACATCTTTTGCTTTAAAACCATCATATATGCAAAAGGTTTTCCTGTTATTAATTACCATTGTTATTCCTTAATTATTATTGTTATTACTTGAAAATATTTTTGAATTATCAAGTTAAAATTTTGGTAAACACCCACCTACTATCTCATGTGGCTATGCACTAAGACAATACTATCACTTAGAATGAAAGCCTTCTACATTGGCAAGGCATTTTTCTTCCAGTGTGCTCAATACTTTAGTATTTTAATAATTATCATCATCACCATCCACGATCAATAATGACATTCATATATCACTTTAAGTTTGTAATGGCCTTCCCAAATATTATCCCATTTGACCCTCATAAAATCTGTATGAGGAAGGTACAGTAGCTATAACCTTCCTGTTGCATAAAAAGAAGCTGAGGCTTAGAGAAGTTAACTTTGATCACGTATCCAGTATATCCCACAGGCAGGATTCAAACTAATCAATTAAGCAATATTTAGGAAGCACACACTGTGTGTCAAGCACTATGCTAAGCTCCAAGGATACTGAAATAGGCAAAAGATAGTCCTTCCCCACAAGGAGCTCACAATCTAATGGAGGAGACAACATGCTAATAAATATATACAAAGCAATCTATAAAGGAAATCATTAATGGAGCACACGAGAATTGAGAGATGTTGGGAAAAACTTCCTTTAGAAGGTATAATTTTATTTGGGACTCAGTAGAAGCCAGGGAAACCAGTTTTCAGAGATGAGGAAGTAGAGCATTCCAAGAGTAGAGCATGTGGAATAACCACAGAAAATGCTTGGAGCTAAGCAATGGAGTGTCTTGTTCATGGGACAGCCAAGAGGCCAATATCACCAAATCAAAGAGTATGTGACAAGGAATAAGATGTGAGAAGACTGGAAAGGTAGGAGGGAGACAGGTTATGAAGGACTTTGAACACCAAACAGAGGGATTTGATCCTGGAGGTGATAGAGAGCCACCAGAGTTCATGGAGTAGAATCATTGCAGAATTGGACATGTGCTTCAAGAAAATTATTTTAGTGGTTGAATGGAGGAGATATTGGAATGCTGAGAGACTTTAAGCAGGTTGAACCACTAGCAGGCTGTTGTAATGGTCTAGGTGTGAGATGATGAGGGCCTGCACCAGAGTGGGGGCAGTGAGAAAGGGGTGTATCTGAGAACTGTCAGAAAGATGAAATCATCAGACTGGATGCATGGAGGGGGCAAGTTAAAGAGCGAGGAGTCAAGGTTGTCAGCTAGGTTTTAAGCTTTAGGGACTGGGAGGAGAGTGTTGCACTCTACACTAATTGGGAAGATGGAGAAGGTGGCTTAAAGAAAAAGATAATGAGTTAGTTGTGGATATATTGGGCTTAAGATGTTTACTGTTTGAGATGGATGAAAGACAGCTAAAGATATAAGACTGAAGGGCAGCAGAGAAGTTGGGGCAAGAGAGATAGATTAAAGAATAATCAGCCTAGAGACAATAATTAAATCCATGGGAGCTGATGAGATCACCAAGTGAAGTAATGTGGAGGAGGAAGAGAAGAGGGCCTAGGACAGAACCCTATGGAATACTTCTGATTAGAGTGAGAATATCATCTGAATGAGGATCCAGCAAAGGAGACAGATGAGATCAGTAGGAACCATGAGAGAGGGTGTCCCAAAATAGAGAGAGAAGGAAGTATCAAAGAGAACTTGACTGTCAGCATCAAAGGCCACAGAGAGGTCAAGAGAAATGTCAACTGAGAAAAGACTATTGGATTTTGCAAAAAAAGAGATTAATAATTTTGTTAAGTTAACTTTGTCAAGATAACTTTTTAAAAGATACTTTCTTTATAAGTTATTTATAACTTTGGGGAGAGCAGTTTTGATGGAATGATAAGGTCAGAACATGAATTTTAAGGGGTTAAGAAGAGAATGAGAAGATAGAAAATGGAGGCACTTATTATTCACAGTCTTTTCAAAGTTAGCCACAAAGGGGAAAAGAGATATAGGATGATAATTTGGGGGGAAATGGAGGGATCAAGTGAGGGTTTTTTGACGATAGGGAAGGCATAGATATGTTTGTAGGCAATAAGGTAGGAACCAGTAGATGAGAAGAAAATGAAGATAAGAGATATGAATGGGATGACAGAGGTCAGTCTATTGGAGGAGATGGAATGGGTTGACTTATGTTCTTATTGTCCACAGCACTATGTTATGATTAAAATTCTCTGGAGACTGAATATTAATTTATAGTTATTTATTAGTAAAGAGAGACAGACAGACAGACAGACAGAGCGAGAGACAGAAGGAGGGAGGGAGGAAAAGGGAGAATGAGAGAGAGGGAGATGGTGAGGGACAGGGACAGGGACAGGGAGAGAGAATCACATAACCATCTGGTCACTATTTACCAGGCTACCCCACTAGGCTCACAAGAGTCGCCAGCCTGAAAAAGAGCAAGCACTTGTTCTGTTCCGTTTCTTACAATGCCAGTAATATCACTCCTGAATCTCTCTAGTTGGACAAACTTGACCTCAGGCTCAGGCCCAGTCTTCCAAAAGCCAGAATTCACATGGAACTTGCAGCCAGCCTCTTCCTGGAGACAGGGAGCCATGAGATCTCTGGCATCCTCACATAGTGTACATTCAAACCCAAAGGCTAGAGCTATTGATCATAGGGGGTTTTCACATGGAATAAAGGGGTACAATTTATATTAAATTGACACAATTATATAAATCCTCCATAGAGGAATCACAGGAATAAGAATACCTGAATGCCCTAGGCCTAGGCAGTGCCCAGGCTTAGCCAGGAAGGCAACAAGCCTTTATTAAGTGTTTATTATGTTCCATGCCTTGTGCTAAGTGTTGGGGAGGCAAATACAAGTTAAAAAAAAAGATAGTCTTGATCCTCAAGAAGCTTACATTATAATGGACATAGATACCATGAAAAGGAGGTTGAAAAGCAGTAGGTTGAAGAAGGTAACTAGATGAGTCTGGTGAGCCAGAGCAGAGGTGGGAGGAGAATGAAGGCTGATTGTTTTAGAACAGAGGTCGGCAATGTATGGCTCTCGAGCCATATCTGGCTCTTTTGAGGGCCAGATATGGCTCTTTCTGCAGGAGCCATAAAGTCAATTTTTTTTTCAGGCGCTGTTACAGGAGCACACTGTGAGCACTGTATGGCTCTCACGAAATTACATTTGAAAAAATGTGGCATTTATGGCTCTCATGGTCAAAAAGGTTGCCAACCCCTGCTTTAGAACCTTCTCCAAAAATGGAGACCCCAGGAGGAGTGGGAGAAGGAGATTAGAGGGATGTATATGTTCCAGAATAAGAAGAATTTTGGTTCTAAGGAAAATTTCAGTATGAGGAGGAAAGAAATGCCCAGGACCCTAATGACCAAAACAAAGGCTATTCTTAACATCAAATAGGTGACATGGAAGTCTTTGTGGAGTGCCTCAGGCACATAAGTAGTTACTGTGGAATAAGAAAATGGGAGCTCCCTTAACTAGTCAAAGAGACAGAGCATGACAAATAAGGATATTAGTAAACACACACAGAGCTGCAAGGAGTGGTGACACCCAAGGGGAAGGAAGCTGGGGTAAGTATTAAGTCCTGCCCTACTTGTGTTTGTGACCTGGCTTTAGAAGGCTTCTTTTTCTGTTCTGTCTTTCCTCATTATCTTCTTTATTTTTGGAAAGACTAAATATCTAAATACATATAACAAATAACAACTGACTACTACAACCTCTAAAAAAAAACTGGGAAGGGGGGACGGGAGGGTTGTTGAAAGGTCTTATCAGAAGTGATGAGAAGGGGTTTCAATTTTTTTTCTCTCCCATAAGCAAACAGGTAGACAAGAAGACAGTCAGACCCAGAATGTATCTTTTGGAAGGTAAGTCAAGCCCTTAGAAGAAGAAATGAAAGAAAAGTTAGTTTCTTTGCTTATTCTTGGTCTATCTTCAAAGAAGACCATTGGGTTAGCCCTGTGAGAGCTCTCTTTCTACTAAATTCAGCAAAACTAGCTGAGTTTGCAGTAGGCACGTTAGCTCTGGGAATACTTTTCTTAAGACAGAATTCTTATTACTTGGCTGGATGATCCTAGGTACTCTTATATAATAAAGAACATAATAGGTGAAACTCATGCATTTGGAAACCTCCTTCAAATTCTTTAAAAGAGACTCATTAATTAACAATCAGTGAGCCTTTATTAAATCTACTCAGTTCCAGGTAGTTTGTTAGATATTAGAGATAGGAAGAAAAAAAGGAAGGAAAGAAGAGTGGAAGGGAGGAATGATGGAAAGAAGGAAGAAAGGAAGGAAGGAAGGAAGGAAGGAAGGAAGGAAGGAGAAACAAAGAAAAAGAAGGAAAGAA
>NC_058131.1:293092799-293097774 GCF_016433145.1 Gracilinanus agilis
TATATATATATATAGAGAGAGAGAGATAGAGAGAGAGAGAGAGAGAGAGAGAGAGAGAGAGATACAGAATGCCCCAGTACAGAATGCCCCAAATATCTTAAGTGGAGTTTTTAAGTTTTAATACCTTAATACTGCATCAAGACTTTTGGAATACTCTGATCAAAAACAATACAGGGTAATTTTTTTTTGGCAGAGGTGGCAAAAAGAAAGTGGATAGGTATTGCTACTCGGGGATCAAAAAAGGCTACATGAAAAATGTAGTCCTTGAGCTGTGCTTTAAAGAGCACTCAAGATCCTAACAGACAGAGTGAACAGGGAGTATGTTCAGGCACAGAGGTTGCTTGCTTAAAGACTTGGAGATAGTAGATGAAGTATAGTATGTGAACAATAACAAGAAGGCCAGTTTGCCTGGACAATAACATTCATGACAGAAAAAAAACATATGATACAATTGGAAAAGTGTTCATAAAACAGGGCACTTGAAACATATGAAAAATAGTTACTCCCTTAGAAAGAATCCCAGATGAGATTCAGAAAACCTTTTTTTAAATCCTTATTCAAACACTGAGTAGACATTGTGACTTGGGCAATTCACATCATCTCTTTGAACCTCATTTCTCTTGATGAAATGAGAACAATATTCATCCTACTTTTCCCTAATGAAGCTTAAAATCTTATTAAGACTTTTGGGACACCTTGTGGCATCTCATATTTGTTATAAGACTCACAAATCTCTATGAAGCAGACAATGCACATACTATTACCTTCATTTTTCAGATGAAAAAACTAAATCTGAGGGATTAAATGACTTGCAAATTGGTCATATATCT
Source organism: Gracilinanus agilis (assembly GCF_016433145.1). NCBI lineage: Eukaryota > Metazoa > Chordata > Mammalia > Didelphimorphia > Didelphidae > Gracilinanus > Gracilinanus agilis. The sequence continues at coordinate 293,093,630 of NC_058131.1, forward strand.
ATTAAGTGTTTGAAATGGGATTCAAGCCTAGATCTTTTGACTTCAAATACGGTATTATTTCCCCTTCACCATTACTATTATTATTTTCATTATGATATTAAAATAAATGGATTTCAGATAAGAATAGTTCTGAAAATTTTTATTATTATTCTTGTATGGTCAGCGTTTGTCCAACTCTTGCATAAGTGGATAAAACTATTGCTCTATTTCAATACCATTATCAGTATGTAAGCTTATTTTTAAAAATTTTTAAATTTTTTTTTTTTTAGTATGTAAGCTTATTGACAGTATCTTTGGGAAAAATCTAATAGCAGACAGGAAGATGGTAACGAAATATACTCTAGCCTGCTCTTCCATGGTATTGACTTCTTCTAGGTCTCTATGTTTTGAAAACTTTTCATTCCATCCATATCCTATATATATACATATGTATATGTATATATATATATATATATATATATACACACACTTATATGGAATACACACACACACACACACACACACACACACATATAAAACACTTATTTTTTACCTTAGGATCAATACTAAGTATTGGTTCCAATCCAGAAGAGTGGTAAAGTATAGGCAACTGGGGTAAAGTCACTTGCCCAGAGTAGCATAGTTAGGAAGTGTCTGGGACCAGATTTGAATCCAGGACTTCCTGTATTTAGACATGGCTCTCAATCCATGGAGCCACCTAGCTGCCCCTCCATATAGTCTTGAAACTATGAAATTTTAGTGTGACAACATCTATAATGAAAAATTGTTCTTAAAATATATATGGGTCAATGTTATATTTGGGTGATTAAGAACAAGTTTTGTTTTTATTTTTCTGTGATGATGATCTAGTTCCAGTATATATTATATTATCCAGTAATGTTTTATTATATTTTCCTCAATTATTGTAGAAACTATTTTTTATAATTTTTTTTTATTTTATACCCTTAACTTCTGTGTATTGACTTATAGGTGGAAGATTGGTAAGGGTAGGCAATGGGGGTCAAGTGACTTACCCAGGGTCACACAGCTGGGAAGTGTCTGAGGCCAGATTTGAACCTAGGACCTCCCGTCTCTAGGCCTGGCTCTCAATCCACTGAGCTACCCAGCTCCCAGTAGAAACTATTTTTAACATTTTTTTCTGACACTTTGTGATCCAAAATCTCTCCCTCTTCTCCTCCCTGATATGATAAATAATCTGATATAGATTATAAATGTCTTATCTTGCAATATAAATTTCTGTGCTTTTCATGTTGTGAAAGAAGGCACATATCGCACAAAGAAGAGAAAACTCATGAAAGAAATAAAATGAAAAATGGTATGCTTTAATCTGCATTCAGACTCCATCAGTTCCTTGGAACTATATAGCATTTTTCATCATGAGTTCCGTGGAATTGTCTTAGATCCTTGCATTACTGGTAATACTTATATAATTCACAGTTAATCATTGTACAATACTGCTCTTGCTGTATACAATATTCTCCTGGTTCTGCTCTCTTCATTTATATCATTTCATATGTCTTCCAAGGTCTTTCTAAAATCATCTTGTTCATCATTTATTATAACACAATAGTATTCCAATATAATCATATACCAGATGTTCAGCCTTCCTCCAGTAAATATTATCAATTTGGGGGTTTAGAGTTGGAATATAAAGATTTATTATGTAGGATATATGTATATGTATCTGCTGCCCACATAGGTTATGTTTATCCAGAGTCTCTCCAGATTTGACTGATAGGGGAGGTGCAGTCAAGGTGGTGGCTTAGAAGCAGTAATAGTCGATTCCTTTATGAAAATCCTTCCACACCAATCAAAAACAAAGCAATTCAAGGGGGTCAGAATCCCCAATAAAACAGCAGGACAGAGCCAGGGGACCCTCCTGCTTGATTCAACTTAAAAGGTACTCAAAGAAGGTTGAATTCTTGGGTTTAAGGAAAAGAAAGAACAAAGGTCCCAGGACCCCTTCCCCACCTACTGATTTGAGGCTTGGGTGGTTGGTGGGATCTCCAGACAAGCGCTCATTTGGAGCCTGGAGGAAGTGCCTTGCTACCACAGCTACTTGAGGCTCAGAGCTCTGGCCACAACTATTGGAGAGGCAGCTGGAAGAGAGGCAGAGAGGAAGGTAGCCTGGTCATAGCTTTCAGCCACTACTCCAACTTAGGTCTCTGCCTTTGGAAATTTTGACCTCAGGGCACATTCAGCTTTGTAGATCAGCTTAACTGGCTTAATCTAGACTATCAATAGTGCAGATAAGAAGCCTTCAGAGGGCAGAAAAGCTCAATTTCCAACACCTTTCCCCCACCTACTGCACTGAGAATCTACCAGACTGGGATGCCAGGGCAAAGGCTGCATCCACAATAGAGTGCCTTGGTACCATCATGGCAAGCTCAGGGCTCTGACTGGGCAGCTGGCAGGGAGGCAGCTGGCAGAAAGGAAGAGAGGAGTACTGAGGGTAACTGCCTTCTGCTTCCACACCTTCACTCTCACCTTCAGGCTCTGTTGGCAGCTGGGGAAGATCTTGCCTCATGGCTCAATAATACAACAGGTCAGTTCCATCAGCCTAATCCACTTAATCATCAGAGCAGAGAAGAAGCCCTTTCAGGACAGAAAAGCCCAAACTCAGATATCCAACAAATAAAAAGAAGATCAAGAATACTGCCAATAAAGCTTGGCAGAATATTCCCCCATCTCCAGGTGCATAGTAGATCTTTACCAGAGAGACAAGGTAATGAGAGAAAAAAATATTAACTAGAAAAATGAGCAAAAGACAAAGAAAAGAATCTAACCCTAGAAAGTTACTTTAGTGATAGGGTAGACAAAAATATAAACTCGGAAGAGGACAACAAGGGTAAAAAGGAAACATTTAAAACTTCAAAGGAAAGTGAGAAAGGATGTTAGACCCCCAGACAACTCTTGAAAGAAGTTGAAAAGAAGTTAAAAAGTCAAATAATAAAATAAATGATGGGAAAAATTCGATAACTTGGGGAAAATTCACTGAAGAAAACAACTTCCTAAAACCTAGAATGAGCCATTGGAAATGTAGGCAAAAACACTGAATAAAACAATTTCCTAAGGTCTAGAATGAGCCAATGGAAAAGGAAATACTAAAGCTCAAAGCAAAAAATTACTCTCTTAAAATTAGAATTGAGAAAATGGAAGCTAACAAATCTATAAGGCATCAGGAAACAATGAGGCAAAATTGAAAGAATGAAAAAATAAAAGAATATCTGAAGTACCTTACTGGAAAAACAACCGACCTAGAAAATAGATCCAGGAGAGACAATCTAAGAATCACTGAAATACTTAAAGGCTATGATTTAAAAAATAGAGCTTGAACACCATATTACAAAAAAATTATCGGTGAAAATTACCCTGATGTCCTCAAAAAATAGAGAAAAATATAAATTGATACAATTTATCATCTCTTGAAAGATATCCTAAAATGGAATATCCCAGAATTATTATAACAAAATTTAAAAACTCCCAGGCCAAAGAAAAAGTACTGAAAGCCATCAAAAGGAAAAAATTCATCCAGGGGAACATATGGGCATTCAACAAAATTGAAGATTTCCAAGTATTTGCACAGAAAAGACCAGGGCTAAATGGAAAGTTTGATATCCAACCAAAAAAATCAAGAGAAACATGAAAAGGTAAATAAGAAAGAGGGGAAAGAAGGAAAACTCATAATTTTTTAAATTTGACTCTTTAAGGGATTCAATAAGATCTAATTATCTGTATTCCTATGTGGAGAAATGCTATGTATAATTCTCTGTGGTGAACTCTATTCACTATTATAGTATTCACTATTATAGCAATCAGAAGAATAATTCATAGGGAGAGGACAGAATACTAAATGGTCTAAGATGACATGGAGGGTGGGAAAGAGGGGGGGGGTGAATAGTAGGGGACACCAAGAGAAACTTGAGTAAATAAGAAAAACAGGATATTCTATTACACACAAAGAGCTCATGGGAAGGGGAGGGGACAAACACTATTATAAGAAGGAGAGGAAGAGAGCATTAAGAGGTAATATTTAAACCTTACTCTCAGAGTAATCAACCCAGAGAGGGAAGAGTAGCTATATTATCCATTGGGATATAAAACTCTATCTAACCCTACTGAGAAAGTCAGAAGGGATAAACCAA
>NC_058131.1:293097792-293098913 GCF_016433145.1 Gracilinanus agilis
GGGAGCAGGGAAGTGGGGAGGTCAAAAAAGGGAGGGGAGAAGAAGGGGGAGGGAATTCATTAGGCCTTTAAAAATAAAAAGAGGGGAATAACAAGGGAGGGGGTAGAAAGGGAAGTCAATCAAGGGAGGGGTTAAGGGATACCAGCTCAAAGCAAACCACTAGTTTAAAAGAAAATAGTGTAAGAAGAAGGAGTGGGACTAGGGGAGCATACAAAAATGTCAGTGAATGAACAACTGATAATTGTAACTCTGAATGTGAATGGGATGAACTCGCTCATAAAATGGAAGCAATAGCAGAGTGAATCAGAAACCAAAATCCTACCATATGTTATCTACAAGAAAAACATATGAGGCAGGTAGACATACACAAGTTTAAGGTTAAGGGCTTGAGCAAAATCTTTTGAGCATCAAATGAGAAAAAGAAGGCAGGAGTGGCTATTATAATTTCTGACAAAGCCAAAGTAAAAATAGATATGATTAAAAAAGACAGGGAAGGTCATTACATCCTGATTAAAGGCAGTATAAACAATGAGGAAATAACACTGCTCAATATGTATGCACCAAGTGGTATAGCATCCAAATTCATAAAGGAGAAACTGGCAGAGCTCAAAAAGGAAATAGATAGTAAAACCATAATAGTGGGAGATCTAAATATTCCTCTTTCAGATCTAGATAAATCAAACCGAAAAATAAATAAGAAAGAGGTAAGAGAGGTAAATGAAGTCCTAGAAAATTAGATTTAATTGATATGTGGAGAAAAATAAATAGGGACAAAAAGGAATACACCTTCTTTTCAGCTGCACATGGTACAGTCACAAAGATTGACCATGTAATAGGGCACAGAAACATTGCAAACAAATGCAAAAGAGCAGAAATAATGAATGTAACCTTCTCAGATCATAATGCAATAAAAATAATAATTAGTAAGAGCACCTGGACAGGCAAATCAAAAACCAATTGAAAATTAAACAATATGATTCTCCAAAACCAATTAGTCAAAGAAGAAATCATAACAATTTCATGGGAGAGAATGACAATGATGAGACATCCTACCAAACTCTGTGGGATGCAGCCAAGGCAGTACTCAGGGGGAAATTTATATCCTTGAGTGCATATATTAA
>NC_058131.1:293099007-293291507 GCF_016433145.1 Gracilinanus agilis
GTCAATCTAATAAAAAAAAAAGGAAAGAAGAAAACCAAATTGACAGTATCAAAGATGAAAAGGGAGACCTCACCTCTAATGAAGGGGAAATTAAGGCAATCATTAAAAACTATTTCGCCCAATTATATGGCAACAAATATAACAATTTAGGAGATATGGATGAATATTTACAAAGATAAAAATTGCCTAGATTAAGAGCAGAAGAAATAGAATACCTAAATAATCCCATATCGGAAAAAGAAATTGAACAAGCCATCAAAGAACTCCCTAAGAAAAAATCACAAGGACCTGACGGATTCACAAGTGAATTCTATCAGACATTCAAAGAGCAACTAATCCCAATACTATACAAATTATTTGATATTATAAGCAAAGAAGGAGTCCTACCAAATTCCTTTTATGACACAAATATAGTACTGATTCCAAAGCCAGGTAGACCAAAAACAGAGAAAGAAAACTGTAGACCAATCTTCCTAATGAACATAGATGCAAAAATCTTAAATAGAATACTAGCAAAGAGACTCCAGCAAGTAATTAAGAAGATCATCCACCATGATCAGGTGTGATTTATACCAGGAATGCAAGAATGGTTCAACATTAGGAAAACCATCCACATAATTGACCATATCAACAGTCTAACAAACAAAAATCACATGGTTATTTCAATAGATGCTGAAAAAGCCTTTGACAAAATACAGCACCCATTCCTATTGAAAACATGGAAAAGAATAGGAATAGAAGGAACTTTCCTAAAAATAATAAACAGTATATACCTAAAACCATCAACAAGCATTATATGCAATGGGGATAAATTAGAAGCCTTCCCAATAAGATCAGGAGTGAAACAAGGATGCCCATTATCACCTCTACTATTCAACATAGTACTAGAAACACTAGCAGTAGCAATTAGAGAAGAAAAAGAAATTGAAGGTATCAAAATAGGCAATGAGGAGACTAAGGTATCCCTCTTTGCAAATGGTATACTTAAAAAATCCTAGAGAATCAACTAAGAAGCTGGTAGAAATAATCAACAACTTTAGCAAAGTTGCAGGATACAAAATAAATGGACATAAATCACCAGCATTTCTATATATTTCCAACACATTAGAGCAGCAAAAGGTAGAAAGAGAAACACCATTTAAAATCACCCTAGACAATATAAAATACTTAGGAATCTATCTACCAAAACAAACACAGCAATTATACAAAAACAACTACAAAACACTTTCCAAACAAATAAAACTGGATCTCAACAATTGGAAAGCCATTAATTGCTCATGGGTAGGACGAGCTAACATAATACAAATGACCATTCTACCCAAATTAATTTACCTATTTAGTGCCATACCTATCAAATTACCAAAAAACTTCTTTACTGAATTAGGAAAAACTATAACAAATTTCATTTGGAATAACAAAAGATCAAGAATATCAAGGGAAATAATGAAAAAAAATGTGAAGGAAGGGGACCTAGCAGTACCAGATGTTAAACTATACTATAAAGCAGCAGTCATCAAAACAATATGGTACTGGCTAAGAGACAGAAGGGAGGATCAGTGGTATAGACTTGGGGTTAATGACATCAGCAAGACAGTGTACGATAAACCCAAAGAGCCCAACTTTTGGGACATGAATCCACTATTTGACAAAAACTGCTAGGAAATTTGGAAAACAATATGGGAGAGATTAGGTTTAGATCAACATCTCACACCCTACACCAAGATAAATTCAGAATGAGTGAATGACTTGAATATAAAGAGGGAAACTATAAACAAGCTAAGTGAACACAGAATAGTATACTTGTCAGATCTCTGGGAAAGGAAAGATTTTAAAACCAAGCAAGAGTTAGAGAAAATTACAAAATGTAAATTAAATAGTTTTGATTATATTAAGCTAAAAAGCTTTTGTACAATGTAGTCAAAATCAGAAGAAGGGAAACAACAAATTGGGAAAAAATCTTTATAACAAAAAACACTGACAGGGGTCTAATTACTCAAATATACAAGGAGTTAAATCAATTGTATAAAACATCAAGCCATTCCCCAATTGATAAATGGGCAAGAGACATGAATAGGCAATTTTCAGGTAAAGAAATCAAAAGTATCAATAAGCACATGAGAAAGTGCTCTAAATCTCTAATAATTAGAGAAATGCAAATCAAAACAACTCTGAGGTATCACCTCACACCTAGCAGATTGGCTAAAATGAAAGAAGGGGAGAGCAATGAATGCTGGAGGGGATGTGGCAAAATTGGGACATTAATACATTGCTGGTGGAGTTGTGAACTGATCCAACCATTCTGGCTGGCAATCTGGAACTATGCTCAAAGGGCTATAAAAGAATGCCTGCCCTTTGATCCAGCCATACCATTGTTGGGTTTGTACACCAAAGAGATCACAGATAAACAGACTTGTAAGAAAATATTTATAGCTGTGCTTTTTGTGGTGGCAAAGAACTGGAAAAGGAGGGTATGTCCTTCAATTGTGGAATGGCTGAACAAATTGTGGTATATGCTGGTGATGGAATACGATTGTGCTAAAAGGAATAATAAAGTAGAGGAGTTCCAGGTGAACTGGAAAGACCACCAGGAACTGATGCAGAGCAAAAGGAGCCGAGCCAGAAGAACACTGTACACAGAGACTGATATACTGTGGTAAAATCGAATGTAATGGACTTCTGTACCAGCAGAAAGCAATGACACAGGACCGCTCTGAGGGATTTATGGTAAAGAATGCTACCCACATTCAGAGGAAGGACTGCAGGAGAAGAAACACAGAAGAAAAACAACTGCTTGAACGCATGGGTTGAGGCAGACATGATAGGGGATGTAGACTCGAAACTACCACACCAATGCAACTATCAACAATTTGGAAATAGGTTTTGATCAATGACACATGATAAAACCAGTGGAAATGTGCGTCGGCCATGGGTGGGGAGGGTGCGGGGGGTGAAGGGGAAAATAGGAACATGAATCATGTAACCATGTTAAAAATGATTATTAATAAATGTTTAAAAATTTAAAAAAAGAAGGAAACAATTCAAATATTGTGTAATTATAATCAGGATTACATAAGACCTGGCAACTTCCATTTTAAAGGACAGGAAGACATGGAATATAATATTCTGAAAGGCAAAGGTTCTAGGCCTACAACCAAGAATTACATATCCATTGAAGCTGAGCATAATTTTCCAGGGTGGGGGAAGAGAATGGGAAGTGTTATTCAATTAAATAAACATTTCCAGACATTCCTGAAAAAAACAAAACCAGAGCTGAAAAAAAATTTGATGAGAAAATTTGACACTCAAGAGAAGTATCAAGTGGTTAATTGGAAAGTGAAAGCTTAAGGGTTTCAATAAGGTTGAATTGTGTACATTCATTCCTGGGAAGATGATAATTAAAATATCTATGACATTTGAAATACTTAAGATACTCAAAATATCTTAACACCTAAAGTACTTAAGAGACTTCAGAATTTTACCATTATTAGAACTTTAAGGAGTAAACATAGAAAGAAGAAAGGGAGAAAGCAGAATAAGATGGATTGATATCCAAAAAATACCTAATAATAAAGGATGTGGAAGAGGACTGCATAGGGAGAAGAGAAAAAAGGAGTTAAATTATCTCACACAAGGAGGCATATAAAGGTCAATACAGTGGAGAAGGAGATGGTCCAGGATTGTGGCAGGCAAGGCTTGAACTTTACTCTCACTGGAATTATCTCAAAGCAGGCATGATATCCATACTCAGCTAGCTATAGAAACCTACCTTACTCTATAAGGAAGATTTTTTTTTGAACATTGACTATTGAGAAAAAAAGAAAACAGAATATGTAGTTTATATTTCCATTCATATTTAAAGAATACTTAATATCACAAGTTAATAATTTTTATATAAAAATTTACCATGTTTGTCAGGATATTCTAGGGGATAAACAAAAAAGAAAGGCAAAGTCAGGGAGGCTATTGGAAGCAAAACATTTTTGAACAGAGTAAGACCGAAAGGAAAGGGAAAGATGGATAAATGGGAAAAATAAGATGGAAGAAAGCACACAAATAGTAATTATAACTGTGAATATGAATGGGATGAACTCACCCATGAAATGGAAAAAGAAAAAAGAGTGGATTAAAAACCAGAATTCCACAATAGGCTATCTACAAGAAACAAATTTAAAATGGATGCACAGTAAAAGTAAGAGGCTTGAGTTAAATTATTTTTCTTCAGATAAAGTTTAAAAAGTCAGAAGTATCCATTGTGATCTCAGATAAAGCAAAAGTAAAAATTGATCTAATCAAATAAGATAAGGAAGGAAATCTTGATAAAAGGCACTATAGACAATGAAATAATATCAATACCAAACATACATGTACCAAGTGCCATAGCATCCAGATTCCTAAAGAAGACGCTACATGGGCTATAGGAAGAAATAGAAAATAAAACTTTACTAGTGCGGGATCTCAACCTTCCCTTTTACAAGTAGATAAAACCAACCAAAAAAATAAATAAGAAAGAAGTTAAAGAGGTAAATAGAATCTTAGAAATGTTAGATATGTTAGATCTCTAGAGATCTAATGAGAATAAAATGAATGAGAATAAAAAAGAACATACTTTTTATCACCTTTTTTCAACAAAATTGACCGTAAAAATTTTCAACATCCTAGTGGCCCAGTGGATTGAGAGCCAGGACCAGGGATGGGAGGTTAAATCTTGTTTCAGATACTTTCTAACTGTGTGACCCTGGGCAAGTCACTTAACCCCCATTGCCTAGTCTTTACTGCCCTTCTACTTTGGAACCAATACATAATATTTATTCTAAGATGGAAGGTTAGGGTTTAAATATTTTTTAATTGATCCTAAAGGAAGACATAAAAACCTCACAGACAAATGTAGAAAAGCAGAAATATTAAATGTATATTTCTCAGACCATAATGCAATAAAATTTATATTCAACAAAGAACAGTAAAAAGACTAAAATTTAATTGAAAACTAAATAATCTTATACTAAAGAATGAATAGGTCAAAGAACAAATCACAGAAACAATCAATAATTTCATTAAAGTTAATGACAACAAGGAGACAGTATACCAAAATTAATGGGATGCAGTGAAAGCAGTACTTAGGGGAAAATTTATATCTCTAATTGCTTACAGCAATAAAATAGAGAAAGAGAAGATCAATGAATTGGGCATGAAACTTAATAAAACTAGGAAAAGAACAAATTAAAATTCCCGAATTAAACACGAAATTGGAAATCCTGAAAATCAAAGAAGAGTTGAATAAAATTGAAAGTAAAAAGACCATTGAACTAATAAATAAGACATGGAACTGGTTTTATGAAAAAATATATGAAATAGATAAATGATTTGCTAATTTCATTTAATAAAGAAAGAAGAAACTCAAATTACCAGTATCAAAAATAAAAAAGCTGAAATCACAACCAATGAAGAAGAAATTAAAGCAATTTGGAGTTATTTTGCCCAACTATATGCCAATAAATCCAACTATCTAAGCTAAATAGAATAATATTTACAAAAATATTAACTGCCCAAATTAACCAAAAGAGAAATAGAATACTTAAACAACCCCATCATAGAAAAAGAAATTGAACAAACCATCAAAGAATTCCCTAAGGGCCAGATGGATTCACAAATGAATACTACCAATCACTCACAGAACAATTAACTCTGATACTATATAATGTATTTGGAAAACTAGGGGAAGAAAGAATTCTTCAAAATTCCTTTTATGACACAAATATGGCATTGATACCTAAACCAGAAAGAGCTAAAACAGAGAAAGAAAACTATAAGCCAATGACCCTAATGAATATTAATGCAAAAATGTTAAATAAAATACCAGCAAAGAGATTACAGCATTACATCACAAGGATCATACACCATGATGAGATGGATTTTGTACCAACAGTGCAGGGATTTTTCAATATTAGGAAAACCATCAGCATATTTGACCATATCAATAACAAAACCAATAGAAACCATATGATGCATAATAGATGCAGAAAACGCCTTGGACAAAATATAATGTCCATACCTTACAAAAACATAAGAAAATACTGGAATAAAAGGAGCTTCTAAAACCATTAGCAAGCATTTTCTGTATTGGATATAAACTAAAAGCCTTCCAAATAAGATCATAGTTGAAGCAAGGATGCCCATTATCACCAGAGCTATTTAAAATTGTACTAGAAATGCTAGCTATAGTAATAAGAGCAGAAAAAGAAATGGAAAGAATGACAATAAGTAAAACAAAACTATCACTTTTTGCACATGATATGATGATATACATAGAGAACCCCAGAGAATCAACCAAAAAACTAAGAGAAACAATTAACAACTTTAGCAAAATTGCAGGATACAAAATAATACATATAATTCATCAGCATTTCTATTTACCACCAACAAAGTTCAACACTAAGAGACAGAAAAAGAAATTCCATTTAAAATTGCTGTAGACAATACAAAATTCCTGGGGGTATGCTTACCAAAACAAATCCATCAACTATATTAACACAATTACAAAAAACTTTCTACGCAAATAAAGTCAGACCTAAAAAATGGGAAATTTTTAATTACTCATGGATAGGCAGTGCCAATATAATAAAAATGACATTCTACGCAAATTAATTTACCTATTCACTGTCATACTAACCAAACTATCCAAAAACTATTTCTTAGAACTAGAAAAAACAAATAGTTTGCAATAACAAAAGATCAAGAATATCAAGAAAATTAATGAAAATAAGGAAGGAGGCCTAGCTGTACCAGATCTCAAACTATATTATAAAGCAATTATCATCTAAACAACTTTCCACCGGCTAAATAGCAAATAAGTAGAATAGGTTAGGCAATCAACATACAGTGGTTAATGACCATAGTAATCCAGAGCCCAATTAACCCAAAGATCCAAGTTTTGGAGGGGAAGAACTTACCATTTGACACAAACTGTTGGGGGAAACTAGAAAGCAATATGACAGAAATTAGACATAGACTGATATCTCACACCATACACCAAGGTAAAGTCAAAATAAGATAATCTACCAATAATGAGTGATACTGTAAACAAATTAGGGGAACACGGAAAAATTTATTTGTCAGACTTAGGGATAAGGGGAGAATTTATGATCAGATGAGATTCAGAGAATATTATGAAAAATGGAATGGATTATTCTAATTACATTAAATTTAAAAGGTTTTGGAGAAGCAAAACCAATACAACCAAGATTAGAAGGGAAACAGCAAATTGGGGAGGAAATTTTATGGCAAGTGTCTCTGACAAAGGCCTCACTTCTCAAAAATGTAGAGAACTGAGTCAAATTCATAAAAATAGAAAGCACTCCTCATTTGATAAATAATGAAAGTATGTGAACAGGCAATTTTCAGATGAAGAAATTAAAACTATATAAGGTCATGAAAAAACGCTCTAAATCACTATTGATTAAAGACATACAAATTAAAACAACTCTGAGATACAACCTTACATATATAGATTGATTAATATGATCAAACAGGAAAATGATAAATGTCAAAGGGGATGAGGAAAATTTGGGACACTAAGACACTGTTGGTAGAACTGTGAACTGACACAATTTTTTTTGAGAGCAATATGGAACTATGTACAAAGGACATAAAACTGTGCAAACCTTTTGACTCAGGAATACTACTGCTAGGTCTGTATCCCAAAGATATCAGAGGTGAGGGGAGAGGACCTACATGTTCAAAAATATTTATAGCAGCTCTTTTTGTAGTAGCAAAGAATTGTAAAGTAGTGAGGAGAGTGTCTATCATTTGGGGAATAGCTGAACCAGTTGTAGTATATGGTTGTAATGGAATACTATTGTGCCAAAAGAAATGATGAAAAGGGTGAGTTCAAAAAACCTAGAAAAACTCATATAACTGATGTATACAGTATACAGTAGAAATACTGTTCAATGGTCAACTGGGAAGGACTTAAGTATTTTTAGCAAAACAAAGTTCCAAGATAATCCTAAGGGGCACAGAATAAAAAATGAAATCAGCCAAAAAAAAAAAGACCTTTTAGGGTCTGATTGCAGATCAAAGGATACCATCTTTCACTTTATTACCTTCATGAGTTTTTCATTGTCTTCTGTGTCTCTTCTGTCATGGCATGAAGAATATGGAAAAATATATTGAGTGAAAGCACTGGTATAGGGGTAAGAGGAGAGAGCGAGAAAGAATCTGAATCAAAAAATGTTAGGAAACAACTGTCAAAAATGGTTTCTACCTGTAACTGAAAAAAAAATGTTTAAAGAAAAAAAAAAAAAGAATATCCCAGGGTAAGTGGTAAGCTTGTTTCTCTACATGTCAGTTTCTTTCCAGAGTCTCTCTCCTCAGAGATCTCACCCCAAAAAGAATTTGGAACTGTGTATCTCCTTTCTCAAAAGAGGAAGCCAAGGGGGCAGCTGGGTAGCTCAGTGGATTGAGAGCCAGGCCTACAGATGGGAGGTCTGTAGGTTCTAGGTTCAAATCTGGCCTCAGACACTTCCCAGCTGTGTGACCCTGGGCAAGTTACTTGACCCCCATTGCCTATCCTTACCACTCTTCTGCCTTGGAGCCAATACACAGTATTGACTCCAAGATGGAAGGTAAGGGTTTAAAAAAAAAAAAAGGAAGCCAAAAGAATAAAATTTCTCTTTTCCTGAGGTCTTCAGGACTCCACATTCATACAAGTGAGAACATTGAGTGATCCTGCTTAATTTTGTTTATTCTTGATATTCAGCAGGTGCTAGTTTTTTGCACCCTGCAGTCATATGTTGCATAGTTTCTTCCTCTGCAAAAATTTCTTGGAGCAATAACTTGATTTCATATAGCTGTCATTAACTACCCCAACTCCATTTCTGTAAACAAATCTACACGTCAGTCATTTTTGTTCAACACTTCATTGTTAACCTGTAGTTAGTTGAATATCTGGGAATGTCATCTTTGGAGGCTCTTGCTTCTGCTCTTGGATCTTAGGCAAAATCATTGCTTTCAAAGAGAAGTACTCTATTATCCATTGCATAGGATAAATCTAGCAACATGTATCTAGTGTCAGTCTTTACTCTCTTTATAAAGTGGAGTTTGTTTTTTACCAGAAGTAGTTCTGTAAGCTTTAAACCTGTTTATTATGGCATCTAAGGACATCTAGTTATGTCCTTTTCCTCCTTTTTTAGTGAGAAAGTGTTCTTATTGCAACCACCTCTCTCATACACTCGTCACTTTCTGTTTCATATTGTGGTTATTTGTATCCCTGTCTTCCAATGAAGCAACTAGAGGGGAGGGAATTGGTTATATATAAACTTAGGTATTTCCCAGAGTGCCCTAAATGTCACAAGTGCTCAATAAATGTTCAGTGAATTGAATTGAACTAAAGAACTCTGAAAAAAAGGCAAGCAATGGAGAAACTGTCTTCAGCTACCCACATCAAGTTTCCACACTCCTGGAGTCTGGGAAATGCTTTTTCACTTTTTACTCATAATATAAGCAATATAGGGGAGGGAGAGGGTAAGGAGAGCACACAAAACACTAAAATACAGATAGCAATTGCCATTTGTATCGAAGCTAAGATATGTGAAATATGTTTTCCTAAATTTAAAATGTCTTACATGATTTGTGTTCTTATTTCTTTTCTTTTCACTTGTTACTTATTTGTTACATTAAAACACTCCCTCCGTCCTTTTTTAAATGCCTCTGTGCCCAGATCAGGATGCAGAACTGTTAGTATGTTCTTCCATTTGAACATAGTTAATATGGGAATTAGTTTTACTTGACTATTCACACTTTTTACAATGATTTTTTTCTTTTTCTTTTTTTTTTTCCAAAGGGTGTGTGTGTGTGTGTGTGTGTGTGTGTGAGAGAGAGAGAGAGAGAGAGAGAGAGAGAGAGAGAGAGAGAGAGAGAGAGAGAGAGAGAGAGAGAGAGGGAGAGAGAGAGAGAAGAGGTAGGAGGAAGAGAAAATAGATTTTAATTAATTTTAAATAACTTAATTTCAAGAAAAGAAAGAGTATTCCAGTTTAGGCCAAAGTCGAAAGCAGACCTCAGTTAGAAAAAGCAATTAATGCTCCAGATTTGTNGAGAGAGAGAGAGAGAGAGAGAGAGAGAGAGAGAGAGAGAGAGAGAAGAGGTAGGAGGAAGAGAAATAGATTTTAATTAATTTTAAATAACTTAATTTCAAGAAAAGAAAGAGTATTCCAGTTTAGGCCAAAGTCGAAAGCAGACCTCAGTTAGAAAAAGCAATTAATGCTCCAGATTTGTTGCTGTTTTTATTTCTAAAGTCTCCTGAAGCAATTATTTAAGAGGCATTCTTTGGGCATCCTGGACTTGGGATTCTCCCTAAATGAAAGTGTGGTACTTTTGCGATTTGGTAAAGGAGCCAGTCATCAATGTACCTCCCTTCCCTCTGGGTTGTGTCCTTATTCATTAAGGGCTAATTGCAGTGGTCTCCAAATGAAATACAGCAAAGCACATTCCATTTCAGCGCCAGTTTGCTTAAAGTCTGCAAAGCCTTATTATTAGCGCTATTTAATTATGGAAATGGCAGCCATGGAGAATTCCGAACACACGCTCTCCCTTCATCATTAGTTACAGGGCAAAAATGAAACACTTGCCACAATGAAGGGTTCATATTTCAAGCTTATACAGTAGCTGCTAAAAGGCTCTCCTCAGAAAATCAATTTTATTAAAGTCCTCCAAGCACTAAAGGGACTTGCATGCAACCAGGCAATTTTAAAAACATGTCCACGAGCCCTGGCTTTTTGATTCATGTTTTTAGCAGGGTTATTTTCGACTGTTTTCAATATTGTCTCCTCAAAGCAGGGTCAAAAATGATTTGGGGGTGGGGGCAGAAAGGGTGAGGAAAATTTGTAAAAGGGCATTGTATGGGGATCTTTGAAACAGAAATGCCATTAACTAAATCACAGCAATTGTCAGGAGGACCCTGTGTGTGTGTGTGTGTGTGTGTGTGTGTGTGTGTGTGTGTGTGTAGCAGGTAAGAATTGGGGTTGCAGCCCTATGTTTTTTTTTTTTACTTTCTTTTCAAACTCAGGAAATTAAATGGTAGAGAACATTAAACTACTGAACAACTTTTTTAAAAGGTGATTTATTAGAATGAAAATACAAAAAGCACCTCCGTTTGCGTGTTTAAATTGTTTGACTCATGAAATCATGTTGTAAAACTCACCTTGTCTGTCATTTTCCAAGGGGCTTTCCCCAACTGGCTAGCACAAAATGAAGTCTTCCTCCTCAGGCATCATGGAAGATCATAATTCCATAGACTATCAGAACAAGAAGGGATCTCAAAGCACTGAATATCAGTGCTGGAAAGGGAGTTGGATATCATCTAATCTAAGTTTTCTCTTTTTTATTGTTTAGTTATTTCAGTTGTGTCCAATACTTTGCAAGCTTATTTGGGTTTTTTCTGATAGAGTTCCTGGAGTGGTTACCATCTCCTCCAGCTCATTTTACAGATGAGAAAACTGAGGTAAACAGGATTAGGTGACTCACACAGGGCCACACAGCTAGAAAGTGTCTGAGGACAGATTTGAATTCAGGAAGCTAAGCCTTTTTTACTCCAGGCCTGGCTCTTTATCTGTTGCAACACCTAGATGCTTCTTTTCTCCTTTATAGAAGAGAAAATGGAGGCTCAGAGATAAAGAAATGACTTTGCTCAAGGTTACACCAAAAGTTAATGACAGAACAAAGACTAGAACTCCTGACCGGTAGTATACTGTTTTTTGTGTTATGCTAGCTCCAGTAGCCTTCCCTATTCGTTCCCTTGAGATTAATGTTGCTTTGTGAAGGCTCTTATATTGCAATGGTCATATTATCATGCAACTCTTATTTTCTATAGGAAAAGTGAAGAAGAAATCATAGAGGACATGGAGGACTCGAAGAAGAAGTGGAATAGTTCAATAGAAAAAGTAAGGGGCAATGGATGGACAGTCCAAGTGTAATAGAATAGAAATTCTACTTTTATAGAATAGAAAGATTAGAAGAACCTAGGGCCAAGGATGGTAGTACAAACTTATAGGACCTACTCCTGGGGAGGAGGATGTTGGTAGATCACTGCAGTTCAGTTCTGAGATGCAGTAGGGCTAAACCCATACAAAAGTGTCCAAACAAAGTTCAGCATCAATATGGCTCATCTCAGGGCATGGGGCTTCTGAGCTAGTGGCTGCTACACTTCCTGCCTGGAATAGATAGGGAGTTCTAGTCTGGAAAGTAAACAAAACAGAAGACTGATAATCTTTACTCCTAGAACATACAATCATCGATTTAGAACTGGAAGGGAACCTAAGTAGTATAGTGGACTGCAAAGAAGTTCAGATTTGAAATCCAAAGACTGAATCCGAACCCGAGTTCTAAGATTTAAATATGTGACTTTGGACAAATCTCATAACCTCTGCAGACATTTGTTTCTTCATATGTAAAATGAGAAGGTTGGATGAAATGATCTTTTTTTTTCTTTTTTCTCAGGTATTTTATTTCCTCCTATGATAGTTTAGGCAGTTAATTTTTTTTCTCTTTTACATTTTTAAAATTAAAAAGACTCCTTTCATCTCTAAATTTATGATCCTAGTCCAACTTCTTCAGTGATAGTATAATGACCTATTAACCAAGAGAGGCAAGAGAATTGGAACTGGAATCAGAGAACCTAGATTCAAATCTTGACCCTGTCATTTACTGTGTAATATTGAAAAAAAAACAATGGTGTGGGGCAGTTAGGTAGCTCAGTGAATTGAGAGCCAGGTCTAGAGATGGGAGGTTCCGGGTCCAAATCTGTCCTCAGACACTTTCTAGTTATATGACCTTGGGCAAGTCACTTAACCTCTATTGCCAAGCCCTTACCACAGATAGACAGAAGGTACAGGTTTATAAAAAAAGGGAAAAAATCAGTTAATATCTCTGGACCTCTAAAATGAAGGATTTGGACTAAATAATTGATCAGATCTCTTCAAATTCTAAACTTCTTGTCTTATGATCTTACAATTAGACATTTCTAATTTATATATATATATATGTATATATATCCATATATGTATTCTTATATATCCAATAACTATCTCTGAAGCCCCATTAATGTAAAATTCCTATGCATGGCCCTGATTTGGATTATTAGGCCCTCAGTAGAGCTCTCTATAAATATAACTTGTCATTAAAAATAAAACTTTATATATACTATAACAGAACACATAAATCCAGGAACTGATTTGATATGTGTACATTACTCAAAGTCTTGCTTTGCAGAATGTTCAGCTCCTGTCAACTGAGAGTTTCAATAAAAATGTTCCCTCTTCACTTCATTTAGTCTTATATGGAGTAAATATGCTCTCCTGCTAGTTTATTTCCTATTAAGCTTTCAATTATTTTTTCTTTCTCTATATATCTCTTCTTCCCTTCAGCCCAGACCAATTGATGTATTCCTAAAGGTCAATAGTTTCCACAATGTGTTAAGTGCTCTACCTCCTCTGACTGCCAGAAGCAAGCACATGAAAGAAAGAAAGAAAGAAAGAAAGAAAGAAAGAAAGAAAGAAAGGCAAAAAGAAAAACAAAGAAAAAAGAAAAATAGGAAGGCTCAGAAGGTGTTGCCATAAGCATAGCAATTATGAACTCTCATATTAATGAAGTCCATGATAAGCTCCTTATTCAATACATTGCAGTGGCTCCCTATTGCCCCTAGGATCATATATAGAAAATCCTCTGTTTGGCTTTCAAAACCCTTTATAACCTGATCCCTTCCTAATTTTCCAATCTTCTTACATCTTACTCCCTTTCTCATACTCAGTGATCGAGTGACAGTGGCCTCCTAGTTGTAGAACCAGACATTCCATCTCCTAATTCAGGGCATTTTCATTTCTACTTCCAGGAATGGTATCCTTCCTTATACATGTCTCCTGGGGATCCCCTGGTTTCCTTAAAATCTCGGCCAAGGTCCCACTTTCTGCAAGAAGTCTTTCTTTTTTGTCTTCTTTGATCTTAGTGCCCTCCCTCTTAGATTACCCCCAGATGAGGAACTGGTCTAAGAAACCATAGATGGTTGCATTTCAAATGTTGTAGAACATCCAATGAAACTGATGTTTCACTTTAGATATTATAATGACTATTTTTTGCCCTTTAGACATTTATATTCTTACCAAACAAAAAAAACATTTTTTTGAAATTGGTTGATTTTTCTTTTAGAATCTCTAGTACTTAGCTTGAAAAAATCCATTTTTTTATGTGTATGACTTAAAAACTTATTATTTTCTAATGACAAAATAAAACTTACTTTTTAAAAAAATCCTTGCCTTCCACCTTAGAATCAATACTGGATATTGGTTCCAAAGTAGAAGAGCAGTAAGGGCTAGGAGATGGGGGTTAAGTGACTTGCCCAGGGTCACACAGCTGGGAAGTGTATGAAACCAGATTAGAATCTAGGACCTCCTGTCTCCGGGTGTGTTACCTAGCTGCTCCCTAAAATATACTTTTAATTATGGTTAGAGGTAAGACATTTCTAAAAGGCATAGATCTCCATTTTTAAAAAAATTAGTCAGAGAAAAAAATGGAATTTGATATACAGAATCCTACTTTTCAAGAAGCTTTTCTCCTGAAAATGGAAAATACAACTCTTCTACCAAGTAGGTGACATATATATTATGCCATCCTTATATTCTAAGTGGCATGTCTGCAAGTCCAATAGGAAACTGTGGCCAAACAGGAAAGGACACCTCTACTTTCCTCAAAGATACATCTTAGGGATTATAGGTAGAAGGAATTTTTCAGACCATCCGGTTCAAACTACTAATTTTACAGATGAGGAAACTGAGACCAAAAGAGATAAGAGGACTTTTATATGGTTACACTGCTAGTAAAGAGTCAACTGGAATTCAAATCCAGATTCCCCCAGATACCTTGAATTTTAGTAATAATTAAAATTCTTTTCCCTAAAGTACATTATTATTGAATGGCACTTTCAACCAGATGTGAAATGAAAACTTGAGGATAATGGAAAAGTTATCTCCTTGTATGGGGTCACACCAAACCTACCATCTTCTAGAAGCAATACCTTTTTAATATTTTTTAAATGCACTGAACATGTTCATAGGTTGTAAGTTCCTTGAGGGCACAGGCTATTACATTTTTGGCTTAGTATATGCAGCACTGAGTGTAATGTTTATCCATAAATGTTTGTTGAATGAATAATAATTCCATTCAATTCAATACATGTTTTTCTTTATTTTTACTAATTACATGTAAAAACAAATTTCCACATAAGTTATATGATCCAAATTCTCTCCCTCCCTTCTTCCCTCTCCCTCTCCCAGAGCTGGCAAGCAATTCAGTCTGGGTTATACATGTTCAATACATATTTATTCACTATGTAAACAAAATAATTCGCCATGGACTGGGGATCCAGAGTTGAAAACTGGCACAGTCTCTATCCTTAAGGACCTCAGAGTCTAATAGAGGGAATAAGGCATATCAGCACATATATAAAGATCTATGAGTTAGACCAGTGATGGGCAAACTGTGGTGCCCTGAAATGTTCTATCTGGCTGTGCTGACTTTATTCCTAATCTGATGAATACAATGAATAGGATACAATACAGTGAAACTTGGAAAGAGTTGCCTTAGAAACAGACTGACAGATGAGCATTTCCTTTCCTTTGACCCCTCTTTAAAAAGTTTGCCCATCACTGATAGACTATTATGAAGGAAAAGGAAAGATCTGGAACCTTGAAAGCAGAGAAAGATTTCAACAGGTCTAGATGAAGAAAGAATGGATTACAGGCATGTGCAGAGGTCTCTGCAAATACTTGGAGTTGGTATAGAGCAGAAAAAGATTAGGAAATGGCTAATAGTCCATTTGGTTGGAATGAAGAGAAATAAGGAAATAAAGTGGGAAAGGAAGCTTGTTGTTATTTTATAGGGGACCTTGAATGCTAAGCCATAGTACAGTGAGGCTCCAATGAGTGTGAATACAGTCGCATATAGTCTCATGGTTAAAGAGCAGCCACATGTTTTTGAGCAGTGAGAGGAGTGACATTGGTCTTATGACCTTATAGCACCAAGATCATATTGGCAGCTGAGCAAAAAGATGATTTAGAGAGTAGAAGAACTGGAGGCAAGTCACTCTGAAAGGCATTATAAAAGTCCATAGGGGCAACTAGGTGATACAGTGGATAGAGTGCCAAGCCTTGAGTCAGAAAGACTCATCTTCAAATGTTCAAATCTGTTCTCAGACACGTACTAGCTGTGTGACCCTAGACAAGTCACTTAGCCTTCTTTGCCTCAATTCCTCATTTATAAAATGAAGTGAAGAAGGAAACGAAAAAAGGAAAAGAAAACCCCAAATGGAATCAAAAAGAGTTGGACATAACTGAAAAACAACTGAACAACAACATAAAATTCCAAGTGGGAGATAATGGGAAATTTAATTAGAGGAGTAGCATAAGTAAATAGACAGGAAGGTATGAGTTTGAGATATACTATATGGGTTTGAGACACTCTACCAAGACAGAACTTGACAACTGATTTAATGGGAGGTGAGGGAGTGGTTGATAAGAAAAAGAAAGAATAAAAGATAACTTGTATTTGATCATTAATAAGACTGCTAAAATGCTTAAAGGGAATTTATAGGTTTAAAAGTAAAAAGCTTTTCAAAAAGGCAAGGAATAAACATTTTGCCTTTTGAAGCAATAATTCTTTTCTTTGGTAAATGGATAAAAGCATGACCTACGGTTCTCTAAAATCTTTGATTTAATAAGGGAATTTAAAGATCATTTATACCAATTTTCTTTGTGTAGATGAATAAACTGAATCTTCTAGAGGTTAAGTGACTTAGCCAAAGACTCAGAAGTTGTGTGACAGCTGGCATTCAAACTCATGTCCTTTAACTCCAAATGCAATACTCATTCCTCCATCCCACAGCCTACCATACTGAGTGACAGGATGTCAATGCTGGAAGAACTTTATAAATCATCTAATCCAATCCCCTAATTGTGCAGAGGAGGAAACTGAGACCCAAAGAAACAACTAGCCCAAGGTCATGCCATGAGCTAAGGACAGAAGTAATACTAGAAATAGAATTTAGGTCTTCAGAACCCCACATTTTATCCTTTTTCCCCTACAAAACAGTATTCTGATGGGAGTCACATTTTAGCATGTGTGTATTAAGATGAGCAGCCAGATGTGTAAATACTTGTTTCCCAGGCTCAAGTATTATTTTAAATAACCAGAAATGGGCTCGAGCCAAGCATTTTATCCAGGCATTAAATTTAAAAATGGAGCCGAGAGACCTTAAAAATTTATGATTTCACAGATGCAGTGATTTTTTTTCTCCCCCACTATCATAATCTCAGAACATAAAGAGTAAAAATATCCCCTTGTGGCTTAGCTCTCTTCTCTCTGAGCTTCAGTGACAGGATGCTTGTAGATTAGCCTGCCTTGCAAAAGGCTACCACTGGTCTGACATAGGGGTGCCTAACACCTCCCTGGTGACTGACTTCAAGTCATTTGGCTTGGTCATTATTGGGCGGGGATGGGGGGGGTTCTTTTTCTATATCCCCAAGCTCTTTACCATTGGAGTGTCTGGCTCTATTGTGATTCTGGCAGTGCTCCAACTTGAGAGAATATTTATCAACATGCTTTACCTCTTCCCTTGAGAAATCAAGTCAGACAAATACCCTGAAAACCTGGAACAACAAGGCCCACAACTTATGGCAGAAGTATCTATGGCTCTTACATGGATTTTCCAGCTATTCCATTCTTATTTTCTTAATCATACATTTATTCCTAACCCTTTCTTTCCCTTCTTATTCACCACCATTATCTCATCGCTCCTGACAAAGGAAGTTTATACTCAAAAAAGCAGTGGGTTCAGAAGACAAAATCTGATAGGGAGACAAGAGCTACAAATCATCACATGGACACAATCCTAAAGGCAGAGAAATTAATCTTTAGGGTCCGGAAAGAAGCTTCTGTAGCCAATAACTCTAAGGAGGGTGCCAATCTCTCACCCATTTTTAGTCAGACTATAAAGGTAAAGAGATATTGATACCTTTGGACTGGTGTTTTATATCAGCCCATTTTACTTACTTATAATGAGGAAGAGGCAGAGAGCCAAGTGGATTTTCATATAATGGGACAGTAAAGCTATTGAGGATCTATTTACCTAGATGGCTTTCCTTTCATAGAATATTTATGCTCGAGTTTCTCTCTGTTGTATTTAACCCTGAAGGAAGTCATGCACATTGGACTAAACTGCAAATTGATCAAGGTCTTAAGCACAGCATATTTGAAGTGGCTTGACACTGATGATTCCATGTTATAAAGTTATAAAGTAATCCTTCCATATCTCCTTGGGTATACTTGATTCAGAAACCACAGGACCTTTGTAGATAGTAGTTTGGGAACCTTTAACATCATTGCAATGAGACTGAAGGATGAGAGATAAATCCACTCCAAAAAAAAATCCAAAATGGGTCACAAAGAGTTGGCCAAGACTGAAAAAACTGAACATCATCAATATTTAAAATGTATGATTTTAAAAAAATCCTTACCTTCAACCTTAGAAGCGGTAAGGGCTGGGCAATGGGAGTTAATAGGAAGTGTCTGAGATGACATTTGAACCCAGAACTTCCTGTCTCTGGGCCTGGCTCATAACCCACTGAGCCACCTCATTGCCCCCAAAAGGTTGATCTTTGATGATAAAGAGCAAGGAAATCTATAAAGTGATATATACATTTAATGAAGCAGTATGGTATAAAAGAAAAAGCTTTGAGCAGGAAATCAGGACCTTGGATTCTCATTCTTAAGATAACTTTGTGGCCCTAGAAAAGTCACTATATTTTTTTTGATTCTTGATTACCTCATGTAAAATGAGAGTGTTCAGCTCATCTGAGTGTCTTTCTGGTTCCAGAATATCTTGATACTGTCCCCATTGGTACTTAGGAAATTTGCACAAAAGAATCAGACAAACCAATGGTATGTAAAAACATTTTTATAGTACATTTTGTTTCATACAAAGGAAGACTCCAGCCCTAAAATTAAGAATATAAGATATGGGGCTGGGCAACAAGCAAAAGATACGAAAAGGAGTTTGTTGGACCTCCAGTACAATAATCTTCATGTCATAGCAAGAGGAAGAAGATGAGGTTATGAGTATAGGGTTGGGGGGGATAATCAATTATGATTCTCAAGAATTGCCTTAGGATTTGGCACACTCAGCTTTGCTATCAGTCACTTGACCCAGCAGATCTGTAAGATGGCTGGAGGTCCTGACTCCTCCACTCCAGGGCAGTTTAAGGGAGCAGGTAAGGCCCCAGGGATTTTACAGGGAGGGCACGGGTTCCTGGTTTGGAACGAGTGGATAGTTCCCCATCTTTGATATCATAGGCAAGGAGAAGCTTAGTATTGGTGGCAGAAGGTCCAGCTGGTTACCAATAGAGAGGCATGGAAGTTTCTAGATGAAAGAATGGTAGGAATACTACACATTAGAATAAAGGCAACCTATTTCAAAGAAGTTTTATGAATTTCAAAGCGGCACAAAAAAAACAGAGAGGTTTTGGTTACCATACATATTATTTGCCAAACTTTCTCTCCAATTTCCTGAACATGAAACAAGGCCCAGAAAAATCTGTCCCACAATATGTGCTGAATTCTTTTCTCTTAGTGACTCAGAGCAGAATATTTATGCTA
Organism: Gracilinanus agilis; assembly: GCF_016433145.1. Classification (NCBI taxonomy): domain Eukaryota; kingdom Metazoa; phylum Chordata; class Mammalia; order Didelphimorphia; family Didelphidae; genus Gracilinanus; species Gracilinanus agilis. The sequence continues at coordinate 293,118,700 of NC_058131.1, forward strand.
GATTCTATAACCTCGAAGACCTTTTTGCTCCATTTAAAGAAGTGACTAGCTAGTGGTCTCTAGAAGTCCAAGAATCAACCAATTTCTATATTGCCACATGAATTATCATGTTAGAAAACCACAAATTGGATAGATGTAACTCACTATTTTGCAGCCCATATTTTATCTCCATCAATCAATATTTATTAATGCCCAAGGAGAGCAAAGAGAGTACAACAATTTGGTTGCTTGGGGAAAGCAGGGCAAAGGTCATAATTCCCTTTCAGCCTTTTCTCTCCTTAACACCATAACAAGTTAGAGAGCCCACAATTAGTATTAAGGGAGTAAAAAAGAGTGGAAAAGGTTAAAGCAAATAAGAATTTGCAGTGATGTATTCAAAATGGCAACAGGGGAAAAAAAGTTTAAAAGGTGAAGGATAAAAAAGTTTAAGGATTTTTCTGGTGAACTAACTGAGCACTACCGACTAGAGATTGCATTTCAAAAGAACTGAAATAGCTTGAGGTTTTTAGCTTTTCAGAACTGAGATTCTAGCAACTGCATTGCAATTTAAGACCAGCAGATGCCCAGAAGTGAGCAATACAATGATTGAAGATGCTGCAACATCAGAGATCCAAATTGCCCTGTTTGCATCTGTTCCCCACGCAAGAATCTATCTGCATGTTCCCTCTGACTGGACATGTGTTGTTTGTGCTTCTGTCCATAACTTTTGGTAGGAGAATCCATGGAAAGTCTTGTGTTTGTTGTTCAGTTGTTTCAGTCTTGTCCGACTCTTTATGACTTTTGGGATGGGGGGAGCTTTCTTGGCAAAGATACTGGAGCGGTTTGACATTTGCAGTTCGTTTTATAGATGAGGAAATGGAGACAAACGGGGTTAATTGACTTACCCAGAGTCACACAGCTAGCAAGTTTCTGAGATGAGATTTGAACTTGGGTCTTCTTGATTCTAGGTCCAGTATTATCCACTGTGCCACCTAGCTGCAATGGAAAGTCTTACCACCTGATTATTGGCAGGAGAGGGCCATGAAGATGTTTCTTTTCACTTACTTGTTTGTTCTATTTGATTAGTATCTTTTGCTTTGAACCACTATGTCCTCTCGCTGGGCTAATAAAAGAAAAATCATCATTGAAGGCTAATGTGTGATCATTTTGAGTTGTTGGTGACTCACAAAAGTCCTCAAACCTGGGGTAGTGCTCTGAGGGTGCAAGCGATGGGATTTCTGTTGTTATAATTGCCAAATAAGATTGTAGGTAGCAAGAATAGGAAACTAATAGACAGTCTCTCTTATGTAGACGAACATCTTTTCAGTAATCTTCATTAACCACTCTCTTCTCTCAACCTCTTTCCCTCCTGAGTTTCCTTTAGTTCTAATTCTGGTCCTCTGCCTCCATTCTTGCCCAAGGTGACCTCATGTGTAGAGCCATATGATTTCAGCTACTATCTTTACTCTGGCGACTCATGGAACTACCTCCCCACACTCTCCTTTGTCCATTCTTAGCTGTCCTATTTCTGGGGCTTAATTATAGCTCCTGCTATGCAGACAATAGTTATGCTATCATACTAAAAGATGATTGTGTCTGCTTGTTGTTGTGTCCAGGATGGAGAAGCCACAAGCCTCCTCTGATCATATAAACCAGCAATACCTACATTCAGGGAAAAAAAATTCTGAAAGAATTACCAATGATTCTCATTCGCACCACAAATTTTAGGAAGTCCTAGGAGCTGCTGATCTGATCCATTCAAAGATGCCTTATTAAATTAATTGCAAATTTGAGATCCTGTGTCATGTTTATAAGCTGCTCTCAAGTATTTTCTTGTCAACAGAAAGAGACATTTTCTTGACCCCAAAGAAATACAGGCACTGCAGAGTTGAGGTGAGACACTTAACCTTGGGAGGCCAGGGCAAACTCATGCATTGGCAAATGTTCTTTATTCTATGAGTCTTGAACTCCACTGTTCAGAAGGAGAGAGGTTTTTTGTTGGGTTTTTTTTCATGGCAAAAGAGAGGTTTTTCATCCCCTCATGATAAATCAGTGGGCTTTAAAACTTAACTGGGAAAGAAAAAGATTTAAAAATTTCAATTATGAAAACTTACAAAATCTTTCCAACAGGGTGGTAATTGCAGTAATAATCCCCTTTGTTACAGACGCTACTGTATTATAGGTGACCTTGGCTTCCATTATGTACTATTGCCTTTGGCTCCAAATCTATAACTCAGTCGACTATTAATTATCTTGCCATAAGGTCTGGCCATGGTGGGAGACTTGCTGGAGTTATAAATGCCACATCAATACACAGTGAAACTTATAGGATTGTTTGATCGCTGTTATCAGTGATTAGTTTCAGCAGCCCCTGCTGTCCGAAAAAGGACATTATGAATTCTCCTCGTTGTGCAGCCTGGCTTGAACTTTATTCATTTGAGTGACCTTTATTTACTTTTTTTTCAATTGTTGACTATGCTAGGAGGAACAGTTTGAAAAGGAAATATTGAGTGCTTTCTAAGAACTTTTTTCAGTGTGTTTTCCCACGGGACTTATAGGACATGCCACAAGATTGCATGTTATCATTTTCCAGCATTTAAAGACATACTGTAATAATTATTGTCTAGCACTCATCATTATGCACAGACGTTTTTTAGGCCACATCCTCTATTGAAAGCTGCACAAAGCACCCTCAATTCTCCACATCCCATCCATGTTAACTGAGATCTGGACATTAAACTGAGCTTCAGGAAGGTGCTTTTTGACAAACACTCTTTTGAGGTTGTCCCATGAAACCTCAAAATCAAATTTGATAAGGGTTTTTTGTTGTTGTTGTTGGAATCTCGGTCCAGTGAGTCCCAAGAAATGAGATTGAACAAATGTTCTTATTTCTCTGGAAATCTTATCCTTTGACTTTGGCCATCAGCTGCAGCAAAGGAAATCTTCCTGTAACCTCTCAGTAGTAGTGACTAGCCCATGAGCAACATTTCTATTTTTTACTAATGCCTTAATTGAATTTAGGGGGCTGGTTATGTTCTGCAAAGGCCCCAATACCACATCAATGGCACACATTCAAAAAGATTATTATTGAGTGGATCAGATAAATACGGGCTGCAAATGTGCTGATTTACTCCAGCTTGTAAAACAAAACAATTTATGTATACAATTTAAACATTCTTTCTACTTTTTCATAAACCACATCCCTTGGGTGTATAATTGAGATTTCCTTGCCACCCAGAAGATAGCAAGATAGGCCTTTTGGCTTTTGTATCTCTTCTAACTGACTGCAGCTGGGATTGTGTGCTGTCTTCCTTAGAAATGATCTGTGTGTGGATTTACATTAACTCCTGTCAGATGTTGGACACCTCTGGTAACACTAGGGAGCAGGCTGACACAAGGATTATTGATAGAGTCCAAGTAGTCAGTTGTCTGAAGAGCCTGGAGGCTCTGTGAATGGAGTCATTGTCTTTTCTCCACTTTATTAAGTGCCCTGAATCTTGCCAGTAAAAAAGGAAAGGAGACTTGGGTGAGGAAGGAGAAAGAAGTGGAAAATAGGCCACCAAAGTCACCAGCCAGCTCCGGTTAAAACTGCCTCTCAAGGAGCATGGGCCATAAAATAGGAGGCAGCTTGGTGCAATGAGAAGAGTGGTAGCTAGGGGATCAAAGGATAAATCATAGAACTTCTCTGGACCTCAGTTTCCTCATCTGTAAAATGAGGAATTGGAGTGGATGGCCTCTAATGACCCTTCTCAACTCAACCTATAATTCTAGGTATGAAAAGTTGCCAAGGAGGGTGGATGTGAGTTCATAATACAAGGCACAAAAATAGGTAAAATAATCCTGTGGGGCAGGTAGGGGAAGTATTATCACTATATTTTCACATTTGTAAAAATGAGACTCACAGAGATGGAGTTATTTCCCATGGTTATGTAGCTTATTATAGGTAGAGCCAGCTCTCAGATCCAGGTCTTGGGCCATTATGCTGCTTCCTTCCTTGTTGCTAGAGTTGGTCAGTCATTTTAGTCTTGCCTAATTCTTCTTGACCCCCTTTTGGGTTTTTTTATGGCAAAGAAACTGGAGTGGTTTTTCATTTACTTCTTCAACTTATTTTACAGATGAGGAAACTGAAGCAAACAGGGTTGAGTGTCTTGTCCAGTGTCACATAGCTATTAAGTGTCTGAGGCCAGGTCTTCTTCACATCAAGCCTGATGCTCTATCTACTGTGCCAGTTGGCTGCCCCTTTTCTCTCACTACCATAATGCTGTTTTCCTGAATCCTGAAATGAATCTTTTCAAGGTCAAAGCTTATCTATCCCAAGATCCATTGGTTCATAAGACTCTTATACAACAAAATGTTTTTGATTACTTTTAAAAAGATATTGTTATTTTTCATTACCACCAATAGAACTCCCCATGCAAGGTAAACAAAACAAATGGACAATATCTGGTAGTATTTGCTTCATTCTACACCTGAATTCTACTTTACTCTATTGAGAGCAAAGATCTATATTTCATCATTAGCCCTCTGGACTTGAGACTGTCCATTCCCTTTTTTTGCATTCTTATGTCCTTTCGTGTCAATTTTCCTTTATACTTTTGTGATCATGTTGTATATTGCTTGACCCTAATTACTTCACTCTGCATTGTTCCATAAAAATCTTCCCAAGCTTTTCTGAATTCTTCATGTTCAGCTTTTCTTAAGATAACAAAAAATTACATCACACTCATATGCCACTCTTTGATGATCCATTTTCCGATCGATTGGCATCCACTTTCTTTCCAATTTTTTCACAAAGAATGCTGCTATGAACCTTTCCTTCTGTCACTGCTCTCCTTGGTTATATGTATCACAGTGAGATTCATTGAATTTGGAGCCAAAAAGAGCCTTAGAAATTATCTAGTTTCTAAGTCATCTAGTTGAATCTTCCTCATTTTATAGTTGAGGAAAATGGGCCTAAAGACATTAATTATATAACTTTCCTCCAGTCCCACAGATAGTTACAGATTCAGAGCCTCAACAGTCAACCCCTGCAAGCCTGCTATATCTGATCCAACAAAGAGGCATGCTTGATGACCACTATGATACCAACAGTGACTATGGTCTAGGCACTGCCGATACAAATGCAGATCCTTCCAAAGTGAGAATTAACCCTAAGAGGTGCATAAGTCAATGACCTTTTTTAATTTAAATAGCAGCATTTGCTCTAAATGAGGTTTTTTCCCTCTCCCTCCTCCTACCCCTCCTCCTTTTAGTCAAATTAAACTTATTGATTAGAGCCCATTAGTATGTAATGGATTGTTAATTTGACTCATCTTACAAATCACATTTATATGTACCAATAAAATATTTGGATTTAATATACGCATGTCACATTTATGGTGACAGTGATGAAGGCTCAAGCCATTCCAACTGAAGGCATGGAGACACATTGTCCTTTATAACAGAGATAAGACACTAAGCCTGGAAGCAGAATACTCCTAAGGTGGTAAAGACTCAAAAGAAAGAAAAACAGAGAGAGAAAAGTGATTGTTTAGTGATTCTTTAGAGTGGAGGTTATTCAAGACAGCTTAAGAGAAACTTCACAAATAAAATGTTTCTGCATTGCTTAAGACATCAGACCCCCACTACAATGTTCAAAAAGCCATTATTTTCAATTACTTTGAAAGTATCTTTTCCATGAACACTAGGTTTCTGCTCAATACTAAAGTATGATGTTACCTTGAGCAATTATTTCTTCTCAAATTCACTTTTCAGTCCAGTGATTTTTATAGTTATAAAAACCCAAAGTCTGCTAATGAACTCCTTTCCAACTTCAGCTGTCAGGAACTTTAAGTTGCATGGGAGCAGAGACCTGTACTTACCTAAAATTTCTATCTTCCTAGTATAGTACTCTGCATAGCTAGTGTGGAATAAGTGACTGTTCAATGGATGAATGAATGCATAAATTCACAAATGAAAGAATGCGATATATAATGAATCAATCAACAAACATTCATTGAGCAATGGAGATACAAAACCAAAAATGGAACAATGAAAACTCCCTGCTGGCAGAGGAGTTTACTTCTATTGGAAGAGAAAACTGAATATATAAGTATATTTATTGTGTGGTATGAATAGAGAGCTGATTTTGAAGTAAAAAAGACCTAAGCATACATCCTGCATCTGGCACATACTAGATATTTGATTATGTAACCTATTGGTACTCTGGGCAACTCTCTAAAACTATAGGTTACAATATACATTGGTAGATGAAATTTCCTCACCTGGAAGAGAAGTCCTAAAAGTTGCAGGAGGACAGGAAATCATGTGGAAGTTGGTGCTTGATATGAGTTTTGAAGGAAAGGTGAATCTTTGATGCATAAGTGAGGAGGGAGAACATTGCAGGGATATATCAAGCCAGTAAAAAGGTATGAAAAGAGGAAATGAAGCATTGTATATGAAAAACAGCAGAAAAGGTAGTCTGTCTGATTTGTCAAGTGCAGAAAGGAGTGTTTGGGATGATGAAGTTTATATTTGATTTTAAAGTCAATTGGGAGCCACTGAAGTTTATAGAGTACAGAAGTATAGCTGAATCAGATCATTGGCAACTGTTGAAGGAATGGAGACAGGAGATCCATCAGGAGGCTTACTGCAATAGTCCAGATGAAAAAAAGATGAGGACCATTTGACCTAGGGTTATGACCATCAGAATACAGAAGGGATGCACATGAGTGACATAGATAGCCAGGGGGAGAAATCACAAGATTTAGTTAGTGGTAGAAAGCATTCATTGGCTATAGGGGGTAAGGGAGAGTGGGGAGTCAAAGATAACCCTAAGGTTGTGAACCTGAGAACTAAAAGAAACTGGGAAGTTCAGAATAGGGTGGACTTGGTGGGGTTGACTATATTGGGGGATAATGAGTTCTGCTTTGGACATTTTGAATTTAGATGCTTATGAGCCATTTTATTTGAAATGTCTACTAGACAGAAATATTTGGTTAGAATTCATGAGAAAGACTAGGGATGGATATAGAGGTCTGGGAGTCACATGCCTAGAAATGCATAGAAAAGCCATTGGGAGATAATGAAGTCTACAAATGGGAGAGTATGGAGAGAAAAGAAAAGAGAGTCCAGGATTGTGGCTAGAAACACATCCACAGTTAGAGGAGATGTGTTGGATGATGATGCAGCAGAAGAATCTGTGAGAGTAGGAAGAAAGAGAAGAAGAAAGTCAAAGGAAAGTAGCATCACCTAAACTGAGAGAAGAATATGGACACAAGAGGGCAAGGGAATTATTTAACAGTGAAAGTTCTGTCTAGAGGTTAAGAAGGATGAGCATTGAGAAAAAGCCATCATCTTTAGCAATTAAAATATCATTGGTGACTTTGGAAAGAAGAATTTCACTTGAGAAAGAGTTCAGAAGCCACCTTGTAATGAGTTAAGAAGTAAGTGACAGGAGATGAGATATAGGATAAGTGTCAACCTATTTTTTCCCCTAGGAATTTGGCTATGAAAGGTAAATAAGATATAGTTTGGAGGGGGGAAGGGTAGTAGATCTAGTGGTGTTTCTTTTAATGATTGAGGAGGCCTGGATGTATTTGTAGGCAAGAAGAAAGAAACACATAGGTAAAGAAATACTGAAGATAAATGAAGGGACAATCCACTAAAAAGATGAAAAGAGATAGGATTAAAGGTATGTATCCTCGTTAATAAAGAGAGGGGTCACTTTTTCATTGAAGCAAAGTCTTACTCCCAGAGAATTATATAACAGAAACCAATAATATTTTGACTTAGTCAAATTTTGTAAGTCTTTTGATTTTGGTTGCAGATAAATACAAAAGAAGACAAATTTTTTGAGGTCCATCTGATATCCATGTCCTTTATGGTCTACAAAACCCTATTTCAAAAACCACAAAAAGCACTTAACAAATGTTTGATTTAAATTGCTACCCTCAATTCTGATTGTAAGGACAGATCTATCCCTATTACTATTTACATATGCCTATATAAATATTGATAAGACCTTTGAAGCATTTCCCCCACAATTCTTTGATACATAATCTCCCACTTTGTGGATAAGAGCTGATGTTCAGATATATGTGTTATGATAGGGAAAAGATCACATGGTTTCCACAATAGGATTTGAACTTGGATACCTTGACTTTAAATCCAGCATTCTTTTCTTTACAACAGGCTCCTTGTAGCAGCAACATTTGGGGAGAGGAAAAGCGATGTGAGGAATGTGGGCCAGTAATTGGGTCTTGGAAATTATTTTTGTTATTCCATAGTCTTTGGCTTTAATGATATTTGTTATAATGATATTTGATCTGCCCAAAATATCTCCTCCAACCCCAGATAAAATAGCAACTGGGAATTCTTTCAAAACTGACCAAATTGTTTGATAATCTCTGTACTATTGCCCAGTGGACAAGAAATTCTATTGGACATCATTATTAGTTGTAATATTATTGCATCAACTTTTAGTCAGGGAATTCTAATAGAAATTAAACTTGTGTATTGTCAAGTTAGCTTGTTGAAGTCAGTAAATTTCCATTTGTCACTAACGGCCATGTGTCAAAAGCAAAATGCTTTGGGATGTGAACTGTGATCTTCAGTTATCCTCAGAGACACTATGTATATTCACCAGGATGAGATGACCTAGTTTTGGAAGAAGCAACTTTTATTTTAAAAAAAAAGTTTTAAATCTACAGTTTTACAAAATACTTCCTTCATGACTCAGAGAGACCCTACTTTATAAATCATTTGACTTATTTATGTATTTGCAAAGTCAAAATGCACAGGATAAGTGGGTAGTTTCCCCCAAAGATATGGAAAGACAATATCAGAACAAAATCCCACTCTGCATAAATCTAATTTTTAAAATTATGGGATGGCAGACATTTGTCAGTGTATATTTTGTCACTCCAGTTAGATGAAAAGCCTTTGAAAATCAGCAATGATATGTTTCTTACTCTTTGTATTCCCAACAGTATCTTGCTCATGATAGGTATCCTAAATTTACCTCTTGATTGACCAATGGAGTGACAAGTGGGAATTTGGAAGTCTTCATCTTAAAATGAACAACTCACTTAAATTATTTTGCCACGATTTGCCCATCTTTAGAGTGGGCATAACAATACTTAAAACCAACTTCATTAAAATAGAGAATTAGTGACAAAAAGAGCAATGTTTGAGAATGCAGCTTAGTAGATGAAATGGCTAGTCTTAGAATCAAGAAAAACTTGATTCTAGTCTTGCCTCTGATTTATCTTGTTAAATTCTGGGCAATTCATTTAATCTCTCAGCACCCTAGGAACTCTATAAAACTAAGTTAAAGATGAGCTACTAGTGGTAGGGGAATTTCCATGCCATCAGTTCCCCATACCAATGAAATAATGAGTCTAGACCTCTTCTCTCCAGCGAGAAAGGTGGAAGACAATTCTTGGGAAATGTAGAGAACACAGGAACAAACATAATTTGGAGGAAACTTTCATCAACATCTTTCTTACTTAGGTTATACTGTAGAAGTCCCGAGAAAGCTTGTGATATTAAAATTTTTAAAGTATTCTGGATTTCTACATCCCATGAAATTATCTAATGATCACTCCCCTTTATGATCCTCTGTACTTATTGAGACTGAACTTTAGACAGTCCATACTCAAAGCCTTTGCATCTTAGTAGAACTTGCCCTGCTAGAGTTTACATTCTACTGAGAGGATCAATAATAGCAAACCTTTTAGAAGGGTGAGTGATGTCCTCAAGAGTACATGGAAAGGGGTAGGGGATCAGCCTGGCCTTGTGCCCCTCTGGCTTTCTAGTAATGAACTTTGGCAAACTTTGAGCTGGGGTGACAATGGGCGTGCCCACAGAGAGGGCTCTGAGTGCATCCTCTGGCACATGTGCCATAGGTTCACTATTATGGAGTTATGAGACACCAGGGTCATTTTAAATCCATGAGTATGAGTTCAGTGGAGGAAAAAGCATGCTTAAGTATTAAATGCCATTTGCTTTTTCAATTTTTCTTAATGAAAATTTTTACTCAGAATTGTCTATGGAGTTTTAAGAGACACCATTTTTCTGACCTCATTTTTTCTTACTGAAATAATTTTATATTATTTTGTGCATACTTTTATTTGTGTATCTTTTTATTGTCCTTGATAAAATTCAGAACAGAATCTACAATAGATATAATTTAATTTTTCTTTTTGTATCTCTAGTATTTAAGAGGTTATATAGACTAATGGATAGAGAGTGAGTCTGGGAACCAAGAAGACCTGAATTCCAGCTTTGGTAACACTAGTTGTTTGACTGGGCAAATCATTTAACCTCCAGTGCCCTAGGCAATTCTCTAAACTAAGGGGTCCAGATAAGTTATCATCTTGCATTGGTAAAGAGTATTTCCTCATCTTGGAGGTGATGCCACTGAAATCATAGGTGCTTCTCTCCAGAAGTTGGCACAGTACCTGACACATAGTGTTTACTCAATATATGTTCTTCAAATTGAATTAAATTGTATTTAAAATATTTCTTTTGTGGTATCACTATTGTGTTAGTATGTAATTGGGGGCATGGTCTTTAATACTATACTCTAAAATCTTTGCCATTCCATCAGTGGGGTTTCTCTCTCTACTGATTCCTGTTAGTTGATGGTTTCCATCAGGTTGCCATAGTTGAAAAAAATAATCAGCTAGTGAATGATGAGTCTCTCTAAACATTCTGAGGCTTGTCCTTAGATGACTATGTGCCATCAGACTCAGTGTTTTCAACTTTTGGTGGTCTTACCAGAGACTGGACTTCTATAGCACAAACTTTGAGAGCTCAGGGTCACCTCCAACCCACTAAGAGGCACGAGAGTAGTACTTAAGTAGAGGAATTAATAACATATCACAAAGGATTTAGCCTAATTCCATCATAATGAATTAACTGCCCATGTGATGCCAAAGCCATTCTAAGTTGCATGATGTCATCCTGGTAAAAGGTATGAAATTCAGAATAAACATTTCATTGAACATTCTAAAATGGGACACTGAAATATACAATATGTGCTTCTGCTATGTGGATTTGAATTCAGCTAAAACTGAGGCCAAGCACCCTAGAAGGAGCAATGACTATTATTTTGAGTAGCTGAGTTAAAAATAAAACTCCTGACACAAGTGAGGAAACTGTATTCCACATCCTTCTAAACTGTCTTCAGGGACATTTATTTTCATAACACAGTAAACCAAAAGGAAAAAAAAAACCCTCCAATGTTTCTTTCCATTTGGCTACATTATGATTATTTGTTCTAAACATAAATGGATAAATATGTGACCTCAAATCTTCGTTCAGAAACAAGATTTCACAAGCTAAAAAAAGGGAGTGGGAAAGGGCAAAAATATCGAAGCTATATTTTAAAGTGCTGTGTTTGATTTCCTTTGGGTTCTGTTTGCTTTGTGGGATTAGCGGGATAGTGTGGACCATTTTTACAGGCTTGTATTGTTAACCCAGGAATGTTTTGGCAGACACAAAATTAGAAACAAATTTCATGTGTTCCTCAGTGCCCTTCAGTGCCATAAAGGACAGGAACAAAGTATGTTGGTTTGTCATCGGAGCTCCAGGAAGCCACAAAGAAACAGAGCTTAGAAACCAAATTGCTCAAAATGGGAAAGGAATGAAAAATGCATAGCAGATGCTACATGGCTCCAAAGGCAGGCCTGAGCATAGAGGGACCACCAGTAATGCTCATTGGCCTTGAACAATGGATGCTTTCGTTTTGAGAAAGAGATGTTATTTCTTTGGGAATCATCTTTATATACATTTCTTCGGGATGTGAAAATGATCATGGTAGACACAGAGATATGCTCTGCCTGTTTTTCCAGCCTGTTTATAGTAACATGTGTCATCTCATTTTCAGGCTGTTCATGGTTTGATAGAATAGGATTAGAATCACAGGATCAAGAACTCAATGGAAGTTTAGAGGGTAACTGGTACAAGCTGCTCATTTTATAAAGGAGGAAACTGAGGCCTAAAGGGATAAAGTCCCTTGCCCAAGGTCATGTCCCTAGTAATATATAATAGAGCTGGAATTTAAACCCAAGCCATCTGAAGCCAAATTCAGTGCTTTCTACATAACATCCAGCTGCCCCTCTTAGGACAAAAGCATGTATTTGAAGTGTTTTTTCTTCTTGGCATTGTAAACATGCTGGGTTAAATGTTATGGACCTTGAGATGGCAAATGTTTTACTGATAATTAGTATTTTTATAATGTTGTTTGTGGCTGAAAATATTAGTCCAATCATGTTTCACTAATGGTAGCATAAGGAAGAGGAAAGGGATGTTAGAGATCACCTCTGTGCTCCCCAAGACTCCCACCATTTTTCAAAGGATAAATCTGAGGCTGAGATAAGGACATGACTTTAAGATCACATAACAAGTTAGTTGTTATGAACTGAGGTTTCTTGATTTCCAAGTTGGATATTCTTTCAGAATTCCCAGAATCAAAATTATTAAGACTTTAATACAGTTTTATTTTCAAAACTAAGAACCCATCATATTTTATCTATTGCAGAGAGAAAAAAATCTTAAAAGAGCTTAAATATTAGATTAGTAAAAGTAATTAAATAAAGTATTATAGAAATCTTTTGGATTAACTATTCCTCTGTGTCTAAAAAGGGATGCCACAAAATGAAATGTAGTTTCACCATAACAGACATAAATCTAGAATTTAACATTTACTGCTATTGAACATTTTACCTAAAAATATTGATCTCTTTAGTAGATATTGGTTATTATGGGAAAATGCACCACTTTCTATTAGCATATATATTTTATCTTTTGGTCCTATCTTTTTCTTTCTTATTTTAAAATAATAATCTATAAACAAGGAAGATTTGATTTAATTAATACATCTTCTTGATAAATTATTTAATCATGCTTCTGTTTTGAGGGGATATTTATGTAAGTTGAATAACTTGTTCACTTCTGGATGCTTTTATTTTGCTATTTTTCCCAAGAATGCTATTCTTTTGTTGAATATCTATCTTTTTGACCATTGGACTCCATTTTGTTGGAAGTGGTACTTTGAGTTGAATCAAGGTCCTTTGCTTTTTTTTTGAAATATACAATTCCATTCTCTCTGGAAATTTCTATTAAAGTGATATAAGCCTTTATTCAGGCCATAGATTTAGATCAAAAGATTCAGAAACCATCTAGTCCAACTTCTTCATTTTACACTGGGGAAAGCAATAATAATGATAATAATAACAGCTAACATTTATTTAGTACTTATTGTTTCCCAGGTATTATGTTAAATCTTTACAATTATTATCTCATTTAATTATCACAGCAATCCTAGGAGGTAAGTGCTATTATTGTCCCAGTTTCTGAAGATGAGAAACTGAGGCAAATAATAGAAGTTATATGACTTGTTGAAGATGACAAAGCTAATAGTTGTTTGAAGCCTAATTTTAATTCAGTTCTTCCTGACTCTAGGTACAACAGTCTATCCTCTGTGTCCCCTAACTGATTAAGACCTAGGAAGATTAAATGACTTGCCCCAAGGTAACATAAGTAGTGAAAGGAGAAAGGCTATAAAACAACTACCTCTGATTCCTGAGCCAAGTTTATTTTCATTTCACCATACTTAAGAAATCTCTATACAACCTGTCCTTTGGCTTGGATAGAATTGTTGGATCCATTTTAATTCTAGTGCCTCTTGCTTTTTTTCTGTGAAATTTTCCTCTACTTCACTATTTTTCAGTTCTGGAGCTATTGTTCTTTCTCATATAGCTTGCACATATTTGAAGAGATTCTCCATCAGGTATTCATTTTTTTCTACTTCATGCTGGATTGGAAATTCTAAATTCTAGCATAATTTTATTCCTAATTTCTGCTTTTAAGTGTCTTGCTTTGAGTCAGTTAGACCTTCTGAGTGCTGCTTCAATACCCACAAAATAAAGAAGACTGAGAAAGCACTCCAGAAACTCATTGAATAGATCTTCTTGGGTCTAAAGTAGAACATGGAAAAGAACCATATGGGATAAAAAAGCAAGGATAAATCTTAATCAATGAAGGGATTACAAAATAATGGATTTAGAGTCTCTTTCTTATTTTACATGTATTTACATTTCAAAGCATGTACTTACATATAAATAGCACCCTTTATGATGAGAATAGTTTTATCGATTAAAAGAGAGCAGAGATAATAACAATTGTGCAAAACAAACATGACACTAAAAAAAAAGCAGTCCATAGAGAAAAGTCACTTATTCAGGGTGAAGGTGGTTGAAAGTTCCTGTTTCTGAGCATCTAATTGATATATAATAACTTTGAAGTTGATGACTTAGGAAAACCTGATCCTGAGAACAGTTTGCTAACTATGGGACAAGTTTATATTGTATAATTATGGCTTGGTGAGTAGAAGTCAATATTTTGGTTCATTTCCAAGACTCCAATTTGACCCAAAAGGGAAGCTTTGGTACTCACAGACAACTCAGAGCCCAGAACAGAGCTGACATAAGAAACACATCAAAACTGGTCAGAGAAAAAAGCTTAAAGCTTATTTTCTCATTTGCTGATTGGAAGATCTGACTAGAGCAAGAAAGTGCTTTGCCTTAGCTATTTGGAAGAGCTAACTGAAGGAGAAAAGTTTTATCTTTCCTTTATAGCCATCAAGTACCAGAGAAAAAGAAATGTCTTGGAACTCACCTAATAAAGGAAACAGATCTGGAAAAGCTTTGCTAATCCCAATCTAAAATTTTTACATTTGCTGATAGAGCAAAATACTCCCTCAGTGGCTAAGAAAAAGGACAGCCTAGCCAGAGAAAAACAAAACCCTTGTAATAAATACGCATAGTAATCAAGCAAAAAACATTCCATATTGGCTATGTCTAAAGAATGTAAACTTCATTCTGCACCCTAAATCTATCACTTCTCCATCAGGAGGTGGATAGCCTGCTTCATCGCAGATCTTCTGGAATTGTGGTAGATCAGTGTGTGATTCAGAGTTCTTAAGTCTCTAAAAAACATTTGTCTTTACAAGGTTATTATTATATGTTATTCTTCTGGTTCTTCTCTCTTCATTCAAACAATTCATAAAGTTTTCATCTCATATAATAAGGCTTCTCATGATATTTAGTAATATAAAAAATAAAGTATTTATAATATATTCATATATATTAAACAGCAACTGATAATAAGATATTATCATACATAATTACATGTCTATTTAGTAGCCAATAGAAACATTCTAGTTTTACTTGACATGCTTTTATATTATACATCTGACTATATGTATATGTACAGGTACTTCATGTAGGTTTGACATTTTTAGATACTTCATTTTAATAACTGTTTTTGTAGTTGAAAAATATAACTCAGAAGGATATGTAGCTTCAATGGAAGATTTCAAAACTAGTTAGAAAATTCCGTTTAAAAGTTTTTAAAGTTTGTAGATCTGAGATTTTTTTATAGGTCATTTGTAATTTTTCAAATGTTTTATAATGATGGAAACACTTTCAAACATCCATTTTCCAAATATTCTCTCCATAACAGGAATTTTAAAAAGTTATTTTATCCCTCCTTGTTAAAATGTTCCCTTTGTCTTTGTCAATCTATCAATAATCAATAAACATTTTAAGTGCCTACTATGTGCCAGGCACAATGCTAAGCTGGGGATACAAAAAGAGGAAAAAGACAGTCCTTTCCCTCAAGGAGCTCCCAATATAATGGGGAGACAACATATAAACAAATATATACAAATGAGCTATATGAAGGATAAATATAAAATAAATAACAGAAGGAAAGTAGTAGAACAAAGAGGATTTTAGAAAAGCTTCCTGTCAATAATGGGATATTAGCTGAGATTTAAAGGAAGTCAAGAAAGCCAGAAGGCAGACATGAGGAAGATGAGCATTCCAGTCATATGGAACAGTCAGAGAAAAATCATATGTAATTATAATGATTAAATTTGTCCTAGAAGAAGAGATAAGAAAATGAACCTCTCTCTTTGTAGAAGTGGGTGACTGTGGATATGGAACACTGCATATATTGTCTGACTTGATTAATGCATTGATTAGTTTTGCAAAACTGCTTTATTTTTATTTGCTATTTTTATTCTTTGGTATAAGGGACATTTCTTTGGTTAAAGCAGATAAGTGAATGTATTTGAAACTGAAGATGAAATGAGGGGGAAAAAAGACATTTTAAAATGTCACCTTTATCTTGAAAGGACAGATTAAGTGTGTATGTTTTTTGATGCTATCTGCTAAGTAACATAACACTGATAGCCACTTGCCATCACAAAAAAAGTCAGCAATCTCGGGATAGATACTTTTTTTAAAATAAAAAAAAATATCTTTTATATCTTTAAGTTAGACAAGTTTTTTAAGCCCTATGCAGAGAGATAATCAGCAAAGCTATGTAGGGAAAACGGAGTGGCATATGTAATCTTTAAGGGTAAAGGGTTTAAGGTGTTTTCTGCTTTATTTGTTTTTGAAATAATTGTCAAACAAATACTTCATCATGAAATATTTGCATTTTTTCTATTACTTAAATATAGAACTCTGCTACTTTTTGTAGTATATTTTCTGTCTACTGACAACTTTTTGTTTCAAATCCATATCTTTCTCTTTTGTGGGTTTTTTCATTAATTTAAGGATTCAGCTAACCAAACAGATAGATTTCTCAAATATTCAAATACTTAAATGTCTAGAAATATCAAGCACTACCATCCTTCCAGTGATCTAGGCTCCTGTCCTCAATGCAGACCTCAATTCTTCACTCTTATTCATTCACCTCATATATCCAATCAGCTACAAATCTTCTTTTTTACCTCCATAGCATCTTCACAATTTGTTGTCCCCTTCTCTCTCTTAATATAACTATCCTTCTACTTTGGGTCCTCAATAGTTCTCACCTGAACTATTTCGATAGCCTCCTAATTGGTCTCCCCATCTTGAGTATTAATCCACTCCATTTAATCCTCCACACAACTGCCAGAATGATCTTATTGATCTGGAAATTTCTTCCAATAGCCAATCAATCAGGAAGCATTTGTCAAACTCTATCCCAGGTTCTATGCTACTGATACAAAGACACTTTACTTCTCTCTCTCTTTCTCTCTCTTTCTCTCTCTCTCTCTCTCTCTCTCTCTCTCTCTCTCTCTCTTTCTCTCTCTCTTTCTCTCTCTCATATACTTTATATCTATATATTTTTACACATTATATATATATGTGTGTGTGTATATATGCACACACACATTCACATAATATATGCATGAAGAATAAATACAAAGTAATTTCAAGATGAAAGGTAATAAGGGTTGGGCATAGGAGTAGAGAATCACAAAAAACTTCAAGTAGAAGGTGCTCTTTGAGCTTAGACTGGAGGGAAATGAGGGATTCTAAAAAACAGAGGAGACATTTCAGACATAGGAGATAGTGCAAAGTCAACATAAGGAGATTTGAATATCATTGGAAGAACAGCAAGAAGGGACATTTGACTGGAATTTTAGTGCAGGAAACGGAGTAATGTTAATAATGTATAAAGTCAGAAAGGACGGCTAGGGTCAGATTGAGAAAAACTTTAAATGCCAAACAGGAATTTATAATTTTTCTTAGAGTTGACAGGGAACACCACATTTTTGAGTAGGGAAGTGACATGCCAAACCTATCCTTTGGGGAAACCAATTTTGCAGCTGTGTGGAGGATTAGTTGGAGTGGGTTAAGACTTGAGGTGGGGAGGCCAATAAGTAGGCCATTGCAATAGTTCAGGTGAGAAGCACTGAGAGCTCAAACTAGAGGAATTGCTATATGAGGAGAGAAAAGAAGACATCAGATGTTGTGGAGGTAGAAACAAGAAGACTTGGCAGCTGATTAGATATGTGAAGTGAAGGAGAGTGAGGGATTGAGGATTTCACTGAGGGGCTGTAAGCCTGGGTCATTGTTTTTTTTTATTTCAATTTTAATTTTGAATATTTTCCCATGGTTACATGTTTCATGTTCTTTCCCTCTCCCCCAACTCCCCCCTCGTAGCTGACACACAATTCCACTGGGTTTTACATATATCATTGATTAAGACCTAATTCCATATTATTGATAGTTGGGCTAGAGTTATCATTTAGTGTCTACATCCCCAATAATATCCCCAACAGCCCATGTGTTCAAGCAGTTATTTTTCTTCTGTGTTTCTTCTCCCACAGTTCTTCCTCTGAATGTGGCTAGTTTTCTTTCTCATAAGTCCCTCAACCTTGCTCTGGATCCTTGCATTGTTGCTAGTAGAGAAGTCCGTTATGTTCAATTGTACCACAGTGATTCAGTCTCTGTGTACAATGTTCTCCTGGTTCTGCTCCTTTCACTCTGCATCAATTCGTGGAGATCTTTCCAGTTCACATGGAATTCCTCCATTTCATTATTCCTTTGAGAACAATAGTATTCCATCACCAACAGATACCACAGTTTGTTTAGCCATTCCCCAATTCAAGGACATTCTCTAATATTCCAATTTTTTGCCACCACAAAGAGCGTGAGCCTGGGTCATTGGAAGGATGATAGTGCCCTAGATTGTTCTAGGGAAGTTTGGGAGAGGTGAGATTCATGGGGGAAAGATAATGACTTCTGTCATAATTGCAACTCATCCATACCTGCTTATTCTATATAACTCAAAAGGCACTTACCAGCTACTTCTCTGGAGCCCAAAGTTAACTAAACTTCCATGTCCATGGGGTGATCTGAAGGCATGCTATAGGATCACTGGGGGAAAGAGGGGCTTTTCCCAATGTGCAATAGCTGAATGTCCCTAAATCATAGTTCAGTTATGAACAAGAGCCTGATGACTGGCACAGAAATTAAGATGCTGCATAGCCATAATGGAAGAAAGCAGAGTGGGCGAAGGTTGAATGCTAATAGATATAAGGTAAAAGTGGTGAGGCCATATTGGAGATAAATCTTATGGGTGGCTATCAGAGGGAGAGTGGGATATAATCTAGCTTCTTATCCATACAATGGATATTTATTCATATAATGGATAGTATTGAACCTGGAGTCAGGAAGATGTGGATTTAAATCCCACCTCGAATACTTACTGTGTGACCCTGAGCAAGTCACTTAGTTTCTTTTGGTCTCAGTTTCCTCATCTGTAAAATGATAACATTGAACTAAGTGTCCTTGAAGATCTTAAATATATGATCTTATGATGATTTGACAATAAGTTAGTGGTGCAGTGGATAGGGATTGGGCTTGTAGTCAGAAAAATCTGAATTCAGATATGATCTCAGACACTTCCTAGCTGTATTAGATTTACTTAATCTGTGCTTGCATCAGTTCTTCATTTGTAAAATGGGGATTATAATAGCACCTATCTCCAGGGCTGTGGTGAGGATCAAATGAGATAATAGTTGTTAAGTGCTTAGCATGATACCTGACACAAAGAAAGTGCTATATAAATGTTAGCTATTATTGTTGTTGTTGTTGTTTAGCCATATACCTCGATGGGTCATCCCAGTGCCCCTTCAGGACTGTATAACCCCCCACTTAGAGACTGCTGCTTTATGCGGATACCAAAGAGAAGAAGAACTTTATTCAAATACATAACAAGGAAAGTATAACAAAATGATGCATGTGCCCAGTCACTTAATCTGTCAACCAACCAGGATTTATGGCTTGGTCCTATATGCTCTAGGCATGATTTTAGGGGCTAGGGATGCAAGTATAAAAGTAAGACGATCTATGCCCTTTATGAATTCATATTCCACTAAATTTGTCTATACGATATACTTACGTGGTATGCAGATAGTTCAGATTTCCTAATTGTTTTTAGTGAAGGATTATTAAGCAGTTTGTAATATAGTATTTTGTTAATGTTACACATTAGAAGCAACAATATGTCCTTGAATTATTCAAAAGAGACAGTAGAAAAAATAATGTTAAGACTGATTTCATGTTTCAAATCTGACTATTACAAATAGATATGGCTTTTGTTTAAATATACTAACGGTTTTTTCACTATGCAAATTATGTGTTCCTTAGCAACAGAATAAGTATTTTCCCTCTAATATGAGTGTGTGTTAGTTTAGAAAAAGCACACAATAAGTTAATTAGAAAGTGGTTGGGTGTGATTTGTAAATGTCATATTAACATGCTGTTTTCCTTTACATAACCAAAAGATTTATAAACTCACTGAAGTCATTTGTGGAATAGATTATTTTTATCTAGTAAACTTTTTTCATGCCTTCTCCCCAATTTCTTGTCCAAACAAAGGATTTATAGAACATAGTAATTGAAGGAGATAATTTCTAATTACAGCATGCCCATATTTGAGACGGGGAAAAGGTATATAAAAATCTGAACTTAAAAATAAAAATAGGTAGTAGTTATTCAATTCATGTTAAGATTCTTTGCTTTACAAAAAAAATTATAAAGTTTCTTTAAATAAAATAATAGAATGTGTAAATCTTAGTCCAGACCTCAAAAACTCTATGTAGTTGAACTGGATTCAATCTGAGGGACTTTTCAACAATTTATACACTTACTCTAACTCATTCATTTACCCAGAGCTTCTCCTGGAAATATCAGAATTTAGTTAATTTTGCCTCCTTCTGGGGTACGCAGTAGCAGCACCAGAATTCGATCTTACAAAGGCTTTTATAGAAGAGATGACTCTCAGCTACCATTCAAGTACCTAAAGAGTTATTAAATATTTGATGAATGTTTTTATTCATAATTTGTCATTTATAGGAACCTTTTTTCCACAAAAAAAAATACAATACAAAAATAACATACCCAAGTTCATGAATAGTCAAAACATTGGGGGCATCTGTGTAGTTCAGTGGATTGAGAGCCAGGCATAGAGTCGGGAGGTCCTAGGTTCAAATCTGACCTCAGACACTTCCTAGCTGTGTACCCTGGGCAAGTTACTTAACCCCCATTGCCTACCACTCTTCTGTCTTGGAACCAATACACAGTACTGATTCTAAAGTGGAAGGTAAGGGTTTTTAAAAAAATATATTCAAAACATTTTTCCTTTCAACTTTAGAGGACCTCTATCTCTTTCAAGAAAGAATGTATCATACAGGTATCCCTTCTGAATCTTGACTGTCCTTATTGTGGTTTCATTATATTATGGATCATCAAAAACTGGAATTTTTTTGCAGAAGCTGCAGATGACACAGGCTAGCAGATAACACAGAAATGGTTTAGAAACAAATAGCCTATGACCAAATAATTAAATCAAATTTTATAATAAGGCACTGTAAACACTCCATGAAAGAAAAAGAAAAAATTCAGACATTTTTCTGGGTAGCTGTGCCTTTAACACTTGTGATGTGGAAGAGATACCTATATAATTCATAATTTTACAGTTGTTCAATTATGTCCAACTCTTCATGACCTCATTTGGCATTTTCTTGGCAAAGATACTAGAGTGGTTTGCCATTTCCTTCTCCAGCTCATTTTACAGGTGAGGAAACAGAGGCAAACAGGATTAAGTAACTGGACCAAGGTCTCACAGCTAGTAAGTGTCTGAGTCCAGATTTGAACTCAGGAAGAGTCTTCCTGACTCCAGATCCAGCAAATTATCTATTCCCTGTGCCACCTATATGCCCTGGAATTAAGGCCCACCTGAGAAAAGAAAGAACTTGAGGGATGTAAAAACCAAGTCGCTTCCTTTTTTTCTAATGAATCTACATTGCCCAAGAGCCTAAATGCTCTCTCAGATTTATAATACGATCCTAGAGTGGAACGGTGTCCCCCTCCTAATGAGGGAAAAATACTTAGGGTTAATAGACAGTCAACAGAAACTCTAGACCACAGTATGCAGAGTACCTGTGAAAACCATTGTTTTATAACTCCTCATTTTAGCTCTATCTCTTATTGCTCGTGGGCTTCTTTACTAACTCAGGCCAGGAACTTCCCTACCTATTAGAGGCCTTGTTCACAAACTCTTCCAATGGGGCAGGACTTGTTTGGAGATTCCCTCCATCACTTCGTCGTTGCCAATCAAGTGTTATTGGTTTATGTTCCTGCAACCGTAGGTGGAAATATGATATAAAAAACCAAAGACTTAAACAATTAAAATATGATTCTTTGATTAAGAAGAAAGCCTGGGGTCATTAAAAGCACTGCACAGAAAAACTGTTGTGAAAACAAGTTTAGTTGTATATATTGTATATTTGAGAACAGAAAGGAAACTGAAATCATTTAATCCAAAGTCTTCATTTATAAACGAGGGAACTGATGCCTAGAGAGAGAAAATTACTTATAAGTCATAACATCATCATTCATTTAAAGCTAAAAGGGGCCTTAGAAGCCATCAAGTTAAAGTCCCTTATTTTATGGGTAAGGAAATTGAGCCTACAATGTTAAATTAAATGGTAGGACAATTAGTGTCTGAGGAAAGATTAGAATCGAGGTCTTTTTGTCTCCAAGTCCAGCACTGTGCCACCTAGCTACCTGGATGGGACTATATAGGTCCCTGAAACTAATTCCTCAAAATAGCTACTACTTAGACAGTATTTTAAAGTTTACAAAGTACTTTGCACAGGTTGTCTCCTTTGATCCTCAAAAATGTTTCTATAAGACAGGTGCTATTATTATCTCCATTTTATAGATGAGAAAACTGAGTCCAAGAGCTGTGAATGATTAGACTAAGGCCTGACAAGAAGTAAATAATGGAGTCAGAATTAGAACCAAGGTCTAACTCTATTTTCTGTGTGCTTGCTGTTATACCATGCTGCCTCATATGAACTTGGGTTTTGAGGGGGAGCATTTATCATTCTGGGTTCTAATTTTTTAAGTTTTGCCAATAGAATGAAGGATGGTTTCAAGAAACCATGCATTGGATACTGTCTTAATCTCATTGAGCTAATGAAGTACTCCTCCTTGAGTGTAGGCTTCACCCCCAAAAAAGCAGCAAAAAATTTCTTTCATACAAACTGTACTTTTTTCCAATGGCAGCTGCTTTCATGGCTCTTAGAGATGATAGTCATGGTTCAAAAAATAAAAGTCAGTAATATTTCTGTTAGAGTTAGCAAATTTAATACAGCAATAAGGATAAAAAAATAAGCTCTGCTCTCCTAGATTCCAGGGGAAGAATCCTCCAAACATCAGACTCCAACTTTGCATTGGTGCATATTCTATGCATTACAATAACTAGTTGGAGAAAGGTACTTTCATGGATCCATTTAAAATGAATTGGGGCTTTTGATCTACATAAGTGCAGCCCATTCCCCTATAGTTTCAATAGCTGTCTAAGGCTTGTAGGAGAACCTTTATGGCAGAGTCACAACAGGAAGGGAGGAGAGGAAATTTCTTTGAGAATTTACTGGCCCACCATTCCAGGTGGTGGCAGCAGCAATCAGCTAGGGCATTTAGAAAAGGAAGGGGGGCAGCTGGGTAGCTCAGTGGATTGAGAGTCAGGCCTAGAGATGGGAGGTCCTAGGTTTAAATCCGGCCTCAGACACTTCCCAGCTGTGTGACCCTGGGCAAGTCACTTGACCCCTGTTGCCCACCCCTACCACTCTTCCACCTAGGGGCCAATGCACAGAAGTTAAGGGTTTAAAAATGTTAAAAAAAGAAAGAAAGAAAGAAAGAAAGAAAGAAAGAAAGAAAGAAAGAAAGAAGACAAAGAAAAGGAAGGGTGACCTCTTATAAAGTGGGTGTCCCATTTCATGCTGCAGCAGATCGCTTTGACAGTGGGGTCATGAAAAGGAGCCTCTGGTGCTAGGGGAAGAGTGCAGCTGCTGTTGTGTAAAATAATTGGAAGGCAGAAGTCTTAACTGGTAAGGAGCAAATGGGACTTTTCCCAAGGACACCAATTATAAAACTACTCCAAACAGAGGGTGCTGTCAGTACTTGCAGTCCCTCAACAGTATAGAAGTGCTACAAGGTATCATAGCCAGTTCTCAGCACCTAGTCAACTAGAATAATGAGCAAAAATAAGAATCTTGCCAATGTTGAGCCCAGGAGAGTCTTCCCTGATCTACCCTGTTTCTTCTCCTACACCTTGTAATCATGGCGGCTTCCAAAGCCATAACCTCATGCTTTTGCCAATCTCTTGCCTCTCCCTCTCCTCAACCTCAGCTGAAGGCCTTTTTGCTATTTGCCATAGGCTTGGTTTGTGGTTTATGCCCACTGGGTTGAAAATTCCTAGTTTCATTTCACATGAAAGTTATCTCTTTCCTAGGTATTCCATGTGTTCTGCATGTGCACTGACCCACCGGGAAGGTACCTGGGTAGAGCAATGATGGTGTATCTCCAACCTCATCACTAGAATCTTGTCTACTCTCACTGTACTTAGCATGGGCTCCAGGCAATGAGGTCAGTCCACCAGAAATTCTAGTCTGAGATGACTGAGATAAAGCCCAGACTACACAGCTGATTAGTCTGATTGTTTATTTCCTCTAAAGGAAGCTTTGAGAGTATTAGATGGTCTTCCTTCTTTTTTTTTTTAATTTTCTCTATTTTATTCCAGTAACAAATTTACACATAAGTTTTCCATGGTTACATGATTCATGTTCTCTCCCTCCTTCCCCCTTCCCAGAGTTGACAAGCAATTCTACTGGGTTGTATAAGTATTATCACTCACAACCTATTTCCATAGTACTCATTTCTGTAATAGAGTATTCTTTTAATTTCTACTGCATTTCTACTCCAACAGTTTTTTCACTGGAGGTAGATAGTATTATTTCTCAAAAGTCCCTCAGAACTGTCCTGGATCATTGTATTACTGTTGTAGAAAAGTCTATCACATTTGATTGCTCCACAATATTTCAGTTACTGTGTATAATGATCTCCTGGTTCTACTTATTTCACTCCATAACAGTTCATGTAGATCTTTCTAGTTCTTTCTGAAATCATCCTGTTCATCATTCCTTATAGCACAAAAGTATCCCATTACCATCAGATACCACAATTTGTTCAGTCACTCCCTAATCAAAGGACATCCCCTCAGGTTCCAATTTTTTTAATTTCTTGGTTTGAATTTCAGGTTCCAATTTCCTTCTTGACTGTTGTCTTCATACAAGCTCTCTTCAGTTTCCAGATGACTGGTAATAATTATAAGTGATAGCTAGGTGGCATAGTGGATAGAATGCTAAACCTGGCCTCAGAAAGACCTGATTTCAAATCCGGCCTTAGAAACTAGGTATGTGACTCTGGGCAAGATCCTGATCTCTCTTTGCCTCAGTTTCCTCTTCTGTAAAATGAACTGGAAAAGGAAATGGCAAACTACTCCAGTATCTATGCCAAGAATTCCCAAATGGGGTCACTAAGAGTCATACACTACTGAACAACAATAATAGTAATACTTGTAGTATCATTATTATTGTCATTGTTGTTACATCTCTAAGAGCTGGAAGGTATCTTTCCATATTTAAAAAGGAAGAACCTCCACAAACTCTTTGACAGCTTCTTGTGAGCTCTTTGAGGTAATCATTTTTTTTTTCCTTTAAGGTAATCTTGTCAGATTAACCATCTCATTCCTACCACCACAAATGTGGAAAAGGGAAGACATATCAACAGAAAAAGTGAGAAAGATAAGAACCAAAGGAATTGTATCCCAAATGTGCTAGGTGTGCATTTCTTTTTAGCTTGCTTCTTCTCAAAGAATCAAGAAAAATTAAGAGCCCACTATGGACCAGGCACTATACTATTCTGAATTTATTCAAAGGTTCCTAGGGTCTGCAAACAAATGTTTGGAGCAATTGTACAAGGTCTGCTCCTTTTGTTTACTACTGAGCATAAAAAATGGGAAGTCTTGGTGTTTGGGAACTAGTCAGGTCAGTAAGTCAACCGGACAAAACTGAAGAGCTTTTGTAAAGGCCTTATCTATGCTGGCATGTCAAGAAGCAGGCCAAAGGGACTGGATGCCTAAGTCAGAAGCTTGTATACATTCTTGATGTTTAGTAAACGGCTCCATTTCTTAAATCCAATCTGGATAATTACAGTATTTAATATAATCCTAGGTCCCTATGATTATTGGAAGCCTGGTATTATGTATTCCACAGTAGCTCCATCTCGACCACAAAGATTTTTGGGAAAGATGGAAGACTATTGCCTCCCTTTAGAGTTGCTTATTGGTTGTTTCGAATTGATTATACTCCCCATATACCTGTCCATTGCTTTCTTTGTGCTATTAATTTCTTTAATTCTTTGGAAACACTCATTGCCGTATATCACCAGAAGAATGTCAATGTTAAAAAGATAGATCTTTGTTTTCATGGGAAACTATATGGCTCATAATAATCTACAATCCTTCTTATAAGATTTTACAAATGAGTTTATATTCTAACCCAATGTGGATACTGGCAGCCTTTCCTTTGACTCTCAAGTAAGTCTGTTGACTGAGGGGCTTTTTTGGTCTACTTATAGCTTACATTGATGTTCTATACACATATATAATTATTTTAATTTTACTTTGTTTAAATTTCAGGAAAAAATTTTATAGGTCATATCAATGTCATTTCTGTCATCTATTTCTCACTTTTGTTTTTCAGTTCTTCTTTAAATGTTTCAGAATTGAGTTGTTTTGTTTGTGTGGCTTATCTTTTTCTCATTTTCATTTCTATCTTAGACAGTCAACTCAATGATAAAATGTCCACCAATAACAAATCCTTGTTAAAATTCAGTCATTTTCATTATTTATAACATTGCTTCCTGATTGCTACGTCTAGTGCTTAACAATTTTTTTAAAGAAAGTGTTCATGTTATAGAGGTATGAAGTTTCTATATATTCTATGAGTCTTTGACCTCTCATTCCTTATTTTTAAAACATCCTTTCCCATAGATTTCTCTCCATCTGCATTATTTTACTAGAGTCGGTAAGTATCAGAGTTTGTAGGATCATTTAATTTGTAGTCTTATCAAGTTCTTCTAATAATTTCTCCACCACTTCTACTCAGCAACCAAATATTAGTTCATAAGTTGAAAATATTGCCATGATGGTCTTTTTGCAAAAAAAGGACCAGCTTATTATTAGCACCACAATACATGTTCAATAAGTAGCTCATAAAATCATGTTTCTTGTTACCCTTGGGAATATGAAAAAAAACTACTCCATGAAATCCTTTCTTTTCCCATCTAAGGAGAACCTTTAAAACCATCTCTCTATTCAGCTCTGACTTCTTCCTGTCTTCTTGTTTCCTTTACAGAAAAAAAAAATGTTCATATACACCAGATCTGGAATTGTTGGTTGGTGAAATTCACCTTCTCCAACAATATGTTCAATCATGGTTGGTCAGTGGATGAGAGTCTCACATTTAGAGTGTCAATAACTAAATTCAAGTTTATTGATGTCCTAAGATCTGTGTGATTTTTGCATCCTCTGACCCCATTTCCTGTCTCTCTTCCATTATCACTGCAGAAGCAAAAGAATGCTGTATAGGATTAAATGCTATTTTACATTCCCCTTTGTTTCCTGGGTTGCCCTGACCAAAACTTTCAGAATCTGTTGGCCATCTTACTGGTAAGATTCCTTACTGTAGTTAGCTGGGATTGTCCTCAGAAAATAGACTTATTCTATTGTCAGGACCAAATTAGAAGCTTGTCCATCATGATGACACCTACCAGAACTTGTGTTCCACTTACATAGTGGTCATACAGGTTTAGCTCTGTGTTACAGAAGCATCAGAGTAGATCTCTGCTGACATACTAAAGAAACTTGCATCCTGTTCTACCAACATATTCACTACATTTATGCTGAAGGTTCTAGGATAGGTGCTAGAGATAAGTAGTTGAAAAATGTCTCTATGTACTTAACATCCAGTGGCAGGGGGTAAGGGCAGATAAAAAAAAACACAAATAACCAAAATATGTTAGGAGGAAACAAACATTTCCAAAACCAAAGAGGGCAGGTTGACAAATTCAGGAAGGGAATGATGCAGTCTAATATGGAGGTTATGTAAAGAATTCTTGGAGGAGATGGTACTTAAGCTGGTTCTTGAAGCAAGGGAGATTTCATTACATATGTACAGAGACCCTATTCCTGACATTTGGGTAGCTGAAAGGAAAAGACTGGGGAAAATGGAGTAATTTGGTTTGGTCACAGTTTATACTAAATGAAGCAAAGTAGAATGAAATTTTAGGAAAAGGGAGTTAGAGTCTAATTGCTCTACACATAGAAACTACATGCCTTAGTGGTGCTAAACACTTCATGTCATAGTTTATGAATGCCTCCATCAGACATAAGAGCTATCCATTTCTTATTGAGATTATTATCAGTCCCTGGGGACTACTTAACTACAAAAGGTTATGATATTCTAGAAAGAGTCCTTCCCTCACACCCCTCTAGAGGCTACTTGAGCAATCTTGCAGGTTACTCTGACCTTGGTTTCCTAAACAAGGTACTGGATTAAGGATGTGACTAGCTGACACTGGCAGATCATTCATTTTTAGATCATTATAAGAAGAAGCCACATAAACTAAGATGAAAGTGAAAAGATACTGCCAAGTCAAAAGGAGAGAGCAGGGATCACGGAAGGTCCTTCTAAAGGGTCTGACCTGAGCTAAATTCTTGTAGTTAGGTGGTAGAGTGGATAGAGTACAGGGCCTGGTGTCAAGAAGAGCTGAATTCAAATTTGACCCCAGACACTTCCAAGCTGTGTGACTCTGGGCAAGTCAATTAACCTACTTTGCTCAAGTTCCTCATCCCAAAACTGAGCTGGAGAAGGAAATGGCAAACCATTTTAATGTCTTTGCCAAGAAAACCCCAAATAGGATCATGAAGAGTTGTATGCAACTGAAAACTCAAAAAGAACAAAAAATCTTGACTATCTTTTTCATTGATTTAAGGGCAAATATATATTATGTAATTTAGAGGGAGCTTTTTAACTCACTTTAGAACATGTGTGCCTCTTAAAATAGAATCTATTTATTGGTTTTACATTTTTAAAAGTATTTTATCTAAAAGAAACAGTGGTGAAATATATACTAGGCTCTAATAATTTCTATACAAATACTAGTTTCTCTCTCTCTCTCTCTCTCTCTCTCTCTCTCACACACACACACACACACACACACACACACACAAACACACACACACACACACACACACACACACACACACACCACCACCACCACCACCACCATGGATGATGACAACAATGGCAAGAGAGATGAGGATGATTGTGGTAAAAATGACAACTCCTGGATTTGGAATAAGAAGACTACAAAGGCCTGGCTTTGAATCCCAACTTTGCGCCAACTGGAGGATCTTTAGCAGAATATTTGAATTCTTTAGACCTCTTTTTTTTTCTTTTGAAAAATAAGAGGATTCAGCCAAATGAGTTTAAAATAATAGCTCTGGTGCTGGAAGAGACCTTAAAGTTCTTTAGCCTACCCTCATTTTCCAGATGAGGAAACTGAGACTTAGGGAAGTAGAAATAATTTTCCAAAGGTGACATAGGGAGTATATGATAAAGTGCTGAATAAAGAACTACACCTTCTGACTTCAAATTCAGCCCTATTTTCATTGTACTGCACTATCTCTAAAATCCTGTCCATCTATTCTATTGTCTTTTCCTTCCTCTCTCCCTTTCATCCTCTGTTCCCTTTTTCCTTCCTTCCTACTTTCCTTCCATCCTTCCCTCCCCCTTTTCCTTCTTCCTTCCTTCCTTCCTTCCTTTCTTCCTTCCTTCCTTCCTTCCTTCCTTCCTTCCTTCCTTCCTTCATTTCTTTCTTTGTTCCTTTCTTTCTTTCACTCCTTTCATCATACCTTCTTTCCTTTCTTTCTTCTTTCTTCCTTCATTTTATTCATTTTATCTTCCCCAACCCTCTCTGTGTCTGAACATTCACCTATTGAACAAACATGAAAAGCATTTCCTATGTAATTTATACATGGAGAGACATGAAAACATGCAGACCCTCTCTCCTTTGTTCATTATTCCATATGCTTTCAAAGACATGAAAGAGACATTCCCTGAATTTATGAATTGGCAAACCTGTTTCATAAAAGTGATTAATGATAATTAACATTTTAACTTCAGGTCATTTGATAGCACCCAACAAAAGGGTCAAGTGAAAGCTCATGGATGTCATATGTCAAATGTCAAAATAATGTGATGCGACTGAGCAGCTGGAGAACATTAGAGGAATGTGGTATTTAAAGAAAAGGATGAATCTGGATACAATATCTTTGAAGCCATGCTTGGTCCTGACATGTAGGAAAAATGCATCTTCCTTCCTCCAAATAAAGCACATCTACAATTCTATATATTCAAAGATACTTTCATATTAAAATATAATAATAGCTTGTGTGCATTTAGAAAAGAGCAGTTAAAGTCAGGGAGCCAAGGTAATACAGTAGAAAGATCACTCACTAGATTTTGAATTAGAAGATTTGGGTTCAAATCCTGCTTATACCACTCTCTACCTGAATGACTGAGGAAATAATTTCTCCTGTCTGGGTTTCTGCCTCCTTTCATATAAAATAAAGGAATTGGACTAGATGAGCTTTAACATCCTCTCTAGCTCTGAATTGCATGATTTGAACAAGATCAACTGACAGAAAGAAAAAAGGGGAGTGGAGTAGGAGTATGAAACTGAGAAATGATCTAGAAATTTGAACACAAGTAGAAAATCCAGGTCCTCAGAATTGGTGCTTGGGAAATTTATAATGAACCAGGAAAAAAATACATATGTCAAGGTCAAAGACAAGATGGCAAATGGCATTTTTCAGGGCCAGAATGCTCCCAAAGGCTGTCAGAAAGAATGATAAGCATGAAAATAAAAGAATTATAAATTTAGAACTGGAATAACAAATAATATTAGCTACCAACATTTCTAGAGTGCTTAACAGTTAGCAAAGTCCTTTCCATTTTATCTTATTTGATTTTCACAATTTTGACAACTAGCTGTGATTATTCGAGTACATTTTGCAGGTGAAGAAACTGTTTTTGAAAGAGTAACTTCCCTAAAGTCGCACAGTCAATGGGGGTCTGAGCTGGATTCAAACTCAGGTCTTCCTAACTCAAGGCACAATACTCTATGTGCTGTTTGACCTAGCTGTCAAAAGGAATTTTAGATATTATTTAACCCAATGCCATAATTTATAATTGGGCTCTAGAGAGGGGAAGCAACTTTCCCAAGGTAATGAAAGTCTAGCATTTTAAGGTTTGCAAAACAATTAGATACATTTTTACATTATCTCATTTGATTTTTCTGAAATAGGTACTTAAAGTATTATTGTTCTCATGTTATAGATGAGAAAATTCAGGTTCAGAAAGGTTTTAAAGTTTGTTCATGGTCAATATGTAAATGTTGAGGCAATCAGCTTTCAACATATACTAAATCCAGCATTCTCTCTCCTGGCTGCTGTGACTTTCATGAAGGTTGGAACTTGATGACAGGTCCTTTGACTGCAAATCCCATCCACCCTCTACTATGCCACTTTGTTTTAGGAGACTATCCTATCCTACTGAGGTTGATGCTGAAGGGAATGAAATATCCCTTTTTCTTCCCTCAGCAAAACTTCTCCTGCTCTTCTCCAACCTGGATTTGGGCATTTTGATTCTTGAACTCATGGAGGACTTCACATTAATCTCTTTTAATTAATTTAATAGATTTGACTCTTTTTTCTTGTTCCTCAGAATCTTTTTGAAGCCTAATTCTATTTTCCAATGTCTTAGCTATCTTTTTCAGTTTCATGTTATCTGTCTGACTCCCATCTCTCCCCTCTTGAGTCCATCCTACATATACCTATCAAAGTAACCTCCCTAAGATGCAAATCTGACCCTGTGACTGAGTCCTCTGCTAAAGAATTGTCAATGACTCTAATTGTTTCTAGGATTAAACACAAACTCTTTAGGTTGACATTTTTTAAAGTTTACTAATATTTTATTTTTATCTCAATTACATGAAAAAACAATTTTCAACCTTCATTTTCCTTGTTTGAGCCAAATTCTTTCCCTCCCTCCTCTCGTCTCACCCTGAGATGGCAAGCAATCAGATATACATTTTACATGTGTGATAGTATAAAACATCTTTCTATACTAGTCCTTTTATGAAACAGAATTTTAAAAAATGAAAGAAAAGTGAAGAAATAAAGTAAAATATAGTATGTATTAATCTGCATTCAGGCTCCATCAGTTCTTTCTCTGGAAGTGGATGGCATTTTTCATCATGAGTGCTTGAGGATTTTCTTAGATTGCTGAATTGCTAGGAATCGCTGTGTCATTCATAAATGTTCATCATATAATATTCTGTTATTATGCACAAAGTCCTCCTTGTTCTGCTCACTTCACTTTACATCTGTTCATGTAGGTCTTCCCAAGTCTTCCTTAAATCATCCTTCACATCATTTATTATAGTAAAGTAGTGTTCCATTACAATTATATAACACAACTTGTTCAGCCATTCCCCAATTGATGGGCATTCCCTCAGTTTCCAATTCCTTGCTACCACTAAGGAGAGCTGCTACAAATATTTTTGCACAAGTGGACCCTTTCCTCCTTTTTAAAAATTTCCTTGGGATACAGACCTAGTAGCAGAATTTATGGATCAAAAGGCATGCATAATTTTAAAGATCTCTGGGAATAGCTCCAAATCGCTCTCCAGAATGATTAGATCAGTTCACAGCTCCACTAGCAATGCATTAGTGTTTGGGTTGATGTTTCAAGCCCTTCTGAAGCTGGCTCCAGCCTGCCTTTCAGCATTATTTTATCCTACTTCTCTTCTTCCACTTAGTGTCCCAGCTAAAGGGACATACTTGATGTTCTCTAAACTTGGCATTACATTTCTCACCTCCATGATTTTATGCAGACTTTCTCTCTTTCTTGGATCCTCTCCTAAACTCTACCTTAACCAAGGATTACCTCATAAACCACTTCCTGAAGGAAGCCTTTCCCAATCATTTTAGTTGTTAGTGATCTCCCTGTCTTCATATTATCATGTATATATGTTTCTGTTTACACATTGAATCCCCCAGTAATGTGTAAACTATGTGAGGGCAGGAAATTTGGGGTGGGGCTTTGCATCTCTAACAGTATCATAGTGGATATACTGTCCATCTAGCTGCTGGAAGTAACTTCAGAAATGATTCAATCTACTACCTATAGAGAAGGGAAACAACTTACCCAAGATTACACAGGTAACAATAATACTTTATTATATAGCACTTTAAAACTTGCAAAACAATTATCTACATTTTTACATTATCTCATTTGACCCTTTGAAATAGGAACTAAAAGTATTATTATTCTCAATTTAGAGATGAGGAAAATAGTCAGTTTTAAATAAATGTTTGTTGGATTGAATCAGAAAATTTGATAACTATATTAGCTATGTCTTCATCTAAGTCTTTGATCTTGAATAGAGCAGGGCCAAAGGCAGATCTCTGAGACTTTCCATTTGAAACTTCCTGTTCATTTCCATGGTAGTATAAATTCATTCGTGGCTACTCTGGTTCTGGTTCTTCAACTAGCTTCAAATCCATTAACATCCAGTCCTCATCATCAAACTAAATATTAAAAATTAGAAGAACACGGGCGAAGAACACTTAGTTCAGAGAAATGCACCAATAAATATGAGTCCTCAAATCTGGTAGAAGCTGAGCACAACTAGATAGTCAGGATAGACACTTGGTTGATTGGGCTAACTTTAATTTTGTCAATAACATAGGTAAGAAGCTGACATTTTATGTAATTTTTAACTTGTTTTAACTTTAACTTCTTTTCAAAGTAGGTTTAAATATGAAAACATCATTGTATTTTATCTAAGACAAGAGTAGGAAAGGGGGGGAAAAGTAGAGAATATGAGTCATGTTCCAGAACATAGTAAAAGATGTAATTAAATATGCTTTATCATCCACACATATTAGGATTTTGGAGTAACCCTGGACTTTAAGTGTCTGGATTGTAGAGGTAAAAAAGGCCAACATGGAGGAGAATTTGATGACTTCCTACTGACCTTCCATTGCCAGGGACAACGTATAGAGTGCTAAGGATAATTCTCTATCCACAGGAATTGTCCTGTCTGGGGCCAATTAATATTCCTTATGATCTTTCTTTTCTCTGTCCTTGTATTCTGTGTCAATGTCACTGAATGATGTCAATAGTCTGTTGTCAACAGTCGATGGACTGCCAATACAGTAACTACTTGAGTACTAAGAGAATCTCCTTATGCACTTAAAAGGTATCATTATCAGCAAATGGCTATTAAGTCAGTCTTACTGTCCGGAATTATTTTCTAAAGAGAATGCAGAGGAAATATGTTGAAGGTTTAAGTCATTAGCTCTGACCATATGAGGACTGACAGTGGGAAAATGTCCTATTAATCATTGTAAAGGGAAGTCTTAGCAATTCATAAAATCAGATGCTTGCAGTTTCCCCCTAAATGTGGACCTGAGAGAATGACCCCATTCTTTGTACTAGGTTAAAAAGGACACATGCTGAGCTGTGACACGGAACTCAGAGTTGTTCTTATGGGCTATAGGATACAAGTAAGTGTAATGAGAAATTAGCTTACCGAAGGTGTGCAGTAAAGGCACCATTACACACCAAATATTGATTTTCAATTTTTCCTTAAGAGGCGGCCAATGACCAGGGCATTCCTCCTTCTTTCCTCCCCTTTGCCTCTGTTGGGACCAATATTGTGCTTAATACCCTGTAATGGAACAGAGTATGTCTCTGTGGACTCCTGGCATGAACTATTCTTTTATGGGATGGGAACACTTGTCTATATTTCATCCTGAGTACATGAATACACTGGCGTGACATCCCACTTCCTCTTCTTGACTGAGAAAGGGGTGGATAATTCTGTTGCTAGTACATAAGAATCAGGAACTTTTCAATGGCTGAGGCCTTATTCAAAGGCAAATTGTGAAATAGCTCTATAGGTAGATGTAGGTGGTAGAACCAATGCCAAGAAGTAACCTGGGAGGAAAAAATAGGAATTAGATGGGAGGCTTAGAATGGAAGAAGTTTATGCCTTTGGTGCCTCTGCCTGAAAAAATGATGACCATAATTTTCACACAAAGTCATAGCCTTGGTCAAATAGTACTTGAATGCAGTTAGGAACACTATGCTTTGGATTTTTTCAGTGCTTGGGTAAGCAGACAGCTCCAAAAATGAAGAGAGATGCAGATTGGTGAGTTCTTCCCAAAACTTCTGGGAAACTCCTTAGACTAGCCAGATCTTTTCTCTGGACTTAGTCAATATGTCCTAGAATATGTCTTTGACTTATCTCCTGTCTTTTTAGTTACTTTTTGATGCATTTTATTCCCCCATAAGAATGTAAGTTCCTTATGTTAAGGGCAGGGACTATATTTTTGCTTGTATATTTATCTCCAGCATTTATCAAGTGCTTAATAAATGCTTGTTGACCAACTCATTTCTAGAGTTTTAGCATTAATCAGAAAGACTCCAACACTGGATCAGGTTTGATCTCTATGAATCTGAAACTGTCTCAAGGGATTTCCGAGTAGTTTTAAAGAAGTGGACTAGGAGTCAACCATGGTTTGGAAGTTGAAGGGTGCTCCTTGGTAGGACTCTAGGCCTCTCTCAGGAGGAGTCTGAATGACAGCATCCAGGATTTACTCCATGACCCAATTCAAGAAGTATGACACCAAGAAAAAACAGTAAGGGGAAGATGAGCTTTGAAATTGCTCCTTGTCCTTACTTGTTTGCATTTGGCATCTTGATTGAATTGTTCAATGGATTCATCTGAGGAAGTTTGTCAGGAAACTCAATTCAATAAAAGCAAGAGCACATGGTTTCTCTTTTTTGGCTGATGATTCATTAAAGTCTATCTTGGTAACCAAAGGAAAAAAATGTAGTAGGAAAACTCAGTAAGCCAGTTAGTTAGCCAGCAAGCATTTATCATGCACTAAAGACTGTGCTATATTAATAAAAAATACAAGCAAAAAGAAAGATAATGCTCTCCCTTTGTAAGCTTATATTTTAATGGGAGGAAATAACACTTTTAAACAGAATTCTTACCTTTTATCTTCCTTAGAATCAAAAGTAAACATCAGTTCCAATGCAGAAGAGAGGTAAGGACTAGGTGATTGCATCTAATTGACTTGCCCAGACAGTTAGAAAGTGTCTGAGGTCAGATTTGAACCTTTTGTCTCTAGGCCTGGCTCTTCTCTGAGCTACCTAACTGCCCCAAAAGTAGCACTTAAAAGGAAACTGAAAAGAGGGAGGAAGAGAAGGTACCAAACTTGAGATTGTAATGGAGAAGTCTTCAGGAAAGTAGTATAGTGGGAAATGAAGAGATGGCCGGCCTGGACATTATCCTTAAATGCAAGTTCTGGGAGGAGTTGTTCAATCAGAGAGAGAGAATGTAGAGGCAGGACATATCTCCAAAGTGTGCATTCTAGGGTGGAAATGATCTTCCAATATGAAGAGATCTCTGGGAACATGGAAAAGTTTAGTTGAATACCACCTGGTTGAAAATTTAGACAGATAATAGGATCTTGTCTTGAATTCAAAGCCACTGACCCTAACTCTCCAAGTGCTTGTGTGATGATTACAGTGCCATATTTGACTACATGGTCAAGATGATTGACTAAAATTCCACAACTATCTTTCTTAAGGCCCAAAAGGAATATAGAATTGAAAGTGAGTTAGGATGTTAACTGAACTGGAATAGAAATATTATTAAAATGAAGAAGTTTTTTTTTTTTAATTTTCTTCTAAGAATCATTACTACTCATTGAAAGCAGGTATTCTAAATGGTCACTAATTTAGTGCTTTTTGAAAAATCTTCATGTCGTCACAATATAGAAATGATGTACTCTATAATTATATATATTTGCACACATCCTTGAAGGCTAGCACTAAGATCTGTCACAGTTAAAAATCTGTCAGTAACTAGTAAAGTCTTATTGTGATTCTGTCATGTGATTCTGTTGACACTTCCATCGACAACCTAATAGTTTACACATTTAACTCTGTTAATGTTAATGTTAGTCTAGCAAAATAAAATTGAATTTGTTGGGACTGGCACAGTATTTATTGTTTGGATTTCTGCCCTTGAGAATTTCCTGTTACCGTCCTTCATCCATTGATGTAGTGGGGGATAGCTTTGCTTCTTACATATTTGAATCATTTACTTATTATATAACTAAGAAATAAAAAGTTTATCAGAAAAATATTCTAGCCAAGATTTTTCTCTGTTTCTTTTCTAATTTTAACTGTATTTGTTTTGTTTGTGCAGTGCCTTCCTAATTGTATGCAATCAAAGTTATTTATTTTATATTGTATGATCCTCTCTATCCCTTGGCCATAAACTTTTTCTCTACTCATAGTTGACATTTTCTTCCTTGCTCTTCTGATCTGTTTATAATGTGACCTTTATTATCTAAGAAATGTATCCATTTGAAGATTATCTTGGTATATGATATAAGATGTTGTTCTATGCCTGAATTCTTCCAGACTGCTTTCTAGTTGTCCCATAAATCTTTTAACAGCATTTTATTTTCCCCCAATTATATGTAAAACATTTTAAACATTTTTAAAACTTTTGAGTTCCAAACCTGTCTTTCCCTCCTCCATGATACAGTAAATATTATGAGATAAATTTTACATGTGTAATCACGCAAAAACATTTTTTCCAAATTGGTGGAATTAGTGATTTATTGGACAAAAAAATGAAGAAAGAAATGAAATACTATGCTTTGGTCTGCATTCAGAAGTTCTCTCTCTGAGGGGGATGGCATTTTTCATCATGAGTTTTTTAGGATTGTCTTATATCATTGTATTGTTGAGAATAGCTAGATTATTCACAGTAACACATCATACAATATTCCTGTGACTTCGTACAATGTTCTCCTGGTTCTGTTCACTTCACTCTGCATCAATTCATGTCAGTCTTTCCAAGTTTTTCTGAGATTATGCTGCTCATCTGTCTCAGAATTTTTGGTCAAATATAGAGTTCTTACTCCAGTAGTTAGAGTCTTTCAGTTTATAAAATACAGAATCATTATCTTTTTTTAAAATTCCATTTATTGTATGTGTATTCTATTCCACTGATTGACCTCTCTATTTTTAAACCAGAATCAAATGACTTTGATAATTACTGCATTGTAATTTAGTTCAAGATCTAATACTGTTAGACCTCCTTTCTTCCCAGTTTTTCATTATTTTTCTGGGACTCTTGAACATTTATTCTTCCAGATAAATTTTGTTACTTCTTTTTTCTAGCTCTGGAAATCAATTCTTTGATAATTTTATTGATAAGACACCAAAAAATATTAATTTAATTAGTACTGTCATTATATTTTGACATGGTCTAAAAATTGGTAATTCATATTTTTCAAATTATTTAGATCTTTTTTTATTTCTATAAAGAATGTTTTAGCATTGTATTTATATAGTTCTTCTGCATATGTTTCTTAGATGGTAATACTTCCATATATTTACCTAGTCATGTATACACATACACATTCATATATACATATAAACATAGATATGCAAACATAACTTTCTACAGTCATTTTTGATTAAAATGTCTCTTTCTCTTCCTAATGGGTTTTATTGGAAATATATAGAAAAGCTAATGCTTTATGTGTATTTATTTTGTATGTTTGAATTTGTGGAAGTTATTGTTTAATTTAATTTTTAGTTGACTACTTAGAGTTCTATAGAGAGATCATTCTATAATCTCAAAAATTTGTTTTACCTTCTCTTTCTTTATGCTTAATAGAAATAATTGTTTTCTAAATCTTAACATTTCCTTGTATCTTATTCTGGAGCCTCTTGTTTTGAGAGAAAAGTTATGGCTTATTTAATTCCTTTTTCTGATATTGATGTATTTAAATAATTTTTTTGATAATGATCTGGGAATTTTATATTTTTGTCAGTATTCATCTAGTCATCTAAATAAACAACTTTGTTGACTGATAATATGATTTCCTTTACTTCACCATTAATTATTATGAATTCCACTTTTCATTTTTGATTAGAGAAATAAAAATGAAAACAATTCTGAGATCCTCTCTCACAATCAAGATAATGGGGGGAAAAACAAAAAAGGAAAATGACAATTCTTTTAAGGGACTTTGGGTTAACAAACCAGTACATTATTCTTGGAACTATAACTTCCTCTCTTTTTTTACAGACTAGCTACTATTTATATATATAATTAGTTCCCCACACAAGACTCATTTTTTTCATCAATTTGATTCTAAAATTCAAAAATTTCAAATTCTTTGATTTTCAAAAGTTAGTTGTATTTCAAAACATTATTCCTTACTTTTTTTAGTGGTAAGTCCAATTCATTTTCCTATTTTTATTTTCTCTCTCTTTTTTTGCTGAAAGGATTTAGGAGATACAATGTTTTTTCCTCTAAGGACCACAATGCATGCTAAAATTTCTATCAGATTGTCCAATTGTTGCCTTTTTCTCTGATGAATTTTTAAATTATTTTGATCATTTATTTTTGCTACTTCATTAGAATTCATTTTTCATACTTGAAGACATTTAATTCTTTGAAGACTTTTATTAGATATATTTTTATTGCAGTGTAACCACAAAATATATTTTTAATATTTCTAATTTTCTGAATTTGTGAGGTTCTTATAACATGGTGAGTTTTTTGTAAAATTGCCACATGCCACTTCAGTGTATGTACACTACTTTTTGTACCCATTTAGTTAGCATTAAAGATCTATTATATCTAACTCTTTTTAAAAACCCATTCAAGGGGGCAGCTGGGTAGCTCAGTTGATTGAGAGTCAGGCCTAGAGATGGGAGGTCCTAGGTTCAAATCTGGCCTCAGACACTTCCCAGCTGTGTGACCCTGGGCAAGTCACTTGACCCTCATTGCCCATCCTTACCACTGTTCCACCTAGGAGCCAATACGCAGAAGTTAAGGGTTTAAAAAAAAACCCATTCAATCTCTTAGATTTTTCTTGTTTGTCTTTTGGTTAGACTTCTCTAAGATAGTTCTTGATACTCTCATTATTATAGTTTTATTGACTATTTCTTCCTACAACTTGATTTTGGTTATATGTATTAATATAGTACATTTAAGAAAGTTGTGGTTTCCCTATTTTTCTCTTTTAATCATATTTATTTTTTATTGCCCTAAATGAAATCATGATAACTAAATGCATTTTTTAATCCACCAGAATCATAATATCATTGATCCAGATCATTATTCTAATTCTTGGTGAATCTTTATGTTTTACATCCATTTCTTGTAAACATTTTATTGATAGATTCTTCTTTCTAATCCATTCTGCTATCTTTGTCTAGTTTATGCTAAATTCATCTCATTTATGTTCACAATTATGATTGTTAATTGTGTATTTTCCTCTACTCTATTTTCTTATATTTTCCCCCTCTGTTTGTTTCCTACAGTCTTCTTTGAAAGGGAGAGAAGATGGTGAAATAGGTATGTTTTAAAATTAGAAATCTAGAATTAAAATACTATATTTCTGCTCTCCTTCCTCTAGTACAGGGGTCTGCAACGTATGGCTCTCGAGCCATATCTGGTTCTTTTGAGGGCCAGATATAGCTCTTTCTGCAAGAGCCATAAAGTCAATTTTTTTTTCGGGCGCTGTTACAGGAGCGCACACCATTACAGAAGAGTGCACTGTGAGCACTGTACTGCTCTTACAAAATTACATTTTAAAAAATGTGGCGTTTATGGCTCTCATGGCCAAAAAGGTTGCCAACCCCTGCTCTAGTTTTCTCCCCCTCATTCCACTCTTGATCTCAAAACCTTTCTTTCTTTTTTCTTCCTTCCTTCCTTCCTTCCTTCCTTCCTTCCTTCCNCTTTCTTTCTTCCATTCTTCCTTTCTTTCCTTTTAATCTTCAATTTCATGCTCCACCTTCTGGAGTTAGAGTTTGTTTTGCTTGTGATTAACCCCATATCAAAGTCACCTTCCTTCTTAGTCCAATTCTCCTCTTCCTTCTCATTATACATATCTATTTTCCTGTTTAGTGTATTTTTGCACTAAACTCTCTATATGTGTACATACATGTACCTGTGTTCAAAGTTCTTTTTTTCAATTCAGATGAAAAGAGAATTCATGTAATATCTGTTCCCTCACCCCTTCCTCTATATTTGTATGTTCTCCATCTGATGGGTCCCTATTACAATATAGATGCTCCCTCCCCTTCCTTATTCTTTCTTCTCATAATTTTTCCTTCTATTTCTTTTGTCTCTTACAATTCTAAAAATGGCACAATACCTTTTCGGGATCTCTATATGTCTTGTTTAACTCTCTGTATTATCCATGAAGACATTTATATTCTGTACGAATGCTTGTTGTT
The DNA here is from genome assembly GCF_016433145.1 of Gracilinanus agilis. Classification (NCBI taxonomy): domain Eukaryota; kingdom Metazoa; phylum Chordata; class Mammalia; order Didelphimorphia; family Didelphidae; genus Gracilinanus; species Gracilinanus agilis. The sequence continues at coordinate 293,159,846 of NC_058131.1, forward strand.
TTTTTTTTTCTTTCCTCTATTTGAATATAAGCCTTTTAACTTGAAAAGAATGCCTACCCTTTGACCCATTCGAGCCACTACTGGGTTTGTACTCCAAAAAGATAATAAGGAAAAAGACTTGTACAAAAATATTTATAGCTGTGCTCTTTGTGGTGGCAAAAATTGTAAAATGAGGGCGTGTCCATCAATTGGGGAATGGATGAATAACTTGCGGTGTCTGGTGAGGATGGAATATTAAGTGCTGAAAGGAATAATGAACTGGAAGAATTCCATGTGAACTGGAAAGGAATTGATGCAGAGTGAAAGGAGTAGAACCAGTAGAACATTATGCTCAGAGACTGATACATTATGGCACAATTTAATATAATAGACTTTTCTACTAGCAGCAATGTAATGACCCAGGATGATCCAGAGGAATTTATGAGAAAGAATTCTATCCAGATCCTGAGGAAGAACTATGGGAGTAGAATGGAAAACAAACAAACATATGACTGATCACATAGTTCAATTGGGATATGGTTGGGATTTTTATGTTAAAAGATCACTCTACTACAAATATGAACAACATGGAAATAGGTTTTGAACAATGATACATGTATAACCCAGTGGAACTGCTTGGCAGTTCTGGGAAGGGGAAGGAAAGAGTGGGGGGCATATGAATCATGTAACCATGAAAAAATATTCTAATTTTTTTAGAAAAGAATATAAGCCTTTCATCATTATAGAGATCTTTCAAAATACACAAATGTATTTACCTTTCTAGTTTTCTCTTGACTTCTGAGTTTTAATTTCAGCTATTCAGTTTCCTTTGGTATTTTCATCAGAGATTCTTCAAAGCCTTCTCTTTTATTAGAGATCCATGTTTGTCCCCTATGGAATTATAAGTTTATCACGGCAAGTTATTCTAGGTTCTAAGTTATCTTTTGTCTTTTGGGATATGATATTCCAATATCTCCTTTCTTTTAAAGTGGTAATTATAAGTTTTAAGTGATCCAAACTGTGGCTCCTTTCTTCTTTCAGGTCGCTTCCAGCATTTTTTCCCTTGAAGATTCTGAATTTAGGCCATGATGTTCCTAGTAGTTTTAATTTGAAGTTTCTTTCAGGAAATTATCAGTGCATTTTTTTCTATTTTCTATTTTCATTTTACTTTCTATTCTAGAAGGTCTATTATTCCTTAATAGAAATACAATATCTCAGGACTATGTATGTCTGTGTTTGTGTGTGATCATGATTTTCAAATAGCCTGATGATACTTTGATTATCTCTCCTTGACTTGTTTTCCAGGGCAGTTTTTTTTATACTATATATTTTATATTCTAATATTTCCTCCCAATCTTTTGATTTTATTTTTAAAATCTTTTGTCTCATTAAGCCATTGTTTTCTTTGTCCCATTTTAATTTTCAGGAAGCCCAAATTTTTGGATAAAGTTTACCAACTTTTGTTCTAAGCTATTAATAAACTTCCTATTCTTTTCTACTTAGTTGTTATGTTATTTAACATTGCATTTTTTTAAAATGTTGCCTATCAAAAATGGTGTACACCTTAAGAGCAATGTTATAACAATTATCAACTGTGAAGGATTTCACAACTCTGCTCAAAACAATGATCCAAGAAAATGATGAAAAATTCTATCCACCTTCAGAGAGAGAACTGATGAACCCTGAATGCAGAATGAAGCATTTTTTCACTTTATTTTTCTTGTTTTGTTTTTATTTTTTACAGTATAACTAATATAATATGTATTTTGCATAGCTTCCGTGTATAATTGATAACATATTGCTTGCCTTCTCATTGGGTGGGGTAGGGCCAAGAGAGAGGGAGAGAATTTGAAACAAAATTTTTAACGCTAAAAATAAATTTTAAAAAGTTTTTTTTTAATCTTTCCTATCTTCCAGATATTCTTATAGTCCTTGTGGCCAGGTTATTCTTTTATCTAAATCTCTATTTAAACTTATGGAATTGCCCTCTTCTTCTGGGTTTGTCTCTAGGATTTTTCTCAATTCATGGCATTTCTATATTGTATTAAATATTTTTTTCTATTACTTTTATCTTCAGTTTCTAGATTGTGCTTTAGTTCTTTGATTACTCTAGTCCCACCTTCCTTGATGTAGGTGGACTCTGCTTGGTCATGAATGTGCTGACTAGGTCCTGCCCTTAGAAGAAATCACTAAATTTTGATTCATTCTTCTGATGGCTTGATTTGGATTTTGTCCTTGACCCCTTCTATGTTTCCTATTTACAATGTTCCTTACTGTGACCTTAACAGTTCTCAATCAGATTCCAGATACTTTGCTTCTTGCCTTGACCCTTTCTCCTGCTATGACTTTTGCAGAGTAAGGGATATGACCCCCTGTACACTTGTCTGGTCCTGCCTGAATTTGATTTAGTCATAGGCTGCCTTGGCTCTGAGTTCAGCATAGACCGCCTTGATACTGGTATGGTTCTATCTCTTGCTGTAGCTCAGGGCTTTGAAAATAGTGTACTGCTTGGGTGCTGGCTGGGCTGTGCATCTTATAGGGTCTTCAAAGGGTTGCCTAGGCCTCTTTCTCCTAATGTGGATCTAGGTTGCTTATGTTGCTTATGTGCTGTGCCTTCTATCTACCCAGCCTTGAGTCTGCTGAGAGTCTCTCAGGCTCCTAGAGTGTTGGGTGACACTTTTAAATTCACCAAACATTAATCATTACCTATAATGAGCTAGATACTCTTCTAGACACTGGAGGGGGAAATCATATAAAGACAAAAAATATCACCTCTCTGGTTCTAAACAAGGTGAGCTCTAAAAACTTGCATAAAAGAAAATGATTTCCCTGGCTTGAAACTACACTTCTCTGTAGGCATTTGATTATGTATTATACAGAAAAGAGCATGAAGGGCTCAATGCTCTTTCTTGACAAAAGATTTAAATAGCTGACAAGAAGAGTGGCTGTCTGGGACACAGTCCTGTGGCCTACCAAACTTCAAGCAACAGAATTAGTTGGCCAGCAGGAAAAGGGATTGTAAAGGTATCTAATAAGAGAATTGTATTGAGCTTCAATATTTTCAAAATTAGCTGCCCTTGGGTCACATACCCTTATAGCTTACTGAGAGGTCTTTTGGTCATCTCTGAATTAAGTCCCTGTCTCATTGCATTAAAAGGAAGAGTTTGGATTTGAGTTCAAATCAGACAGTGGTACACATGAGAGTGAAAGGGTAGTGGAAAGAACCTGGGAATCAGAAGCTCTGGGTCTACTTGTAGATTCATCTCCAACTAACAAGTGCTTAAGTCAGTGTTCTGCCCTTCTCTAGACCTTGGTTTCTGCATCTGAAAATGGAAGGAAGGTTAAGCTAAATTGTCAGTAAGTTCCCTTCAGACTCTAATAGTCTATATTCAAAGCTCTCATTCATCTATGACATTTTCCATTTTCTGTACTAAAATGCCTTTCAGCTCCAGTATTTTATGTTATAATATCCCTTCTAGCTTGAACATCCTAAGTCTTAATGACTTCTAAGGTCCTTTCCAACTCTAGTATACTATGTAATTTGATATATATGAAATAGGTGGGTGAATAATAGAATGGGATCCCCAAGTGCAATTCCTTCTTTTACTTCTTTACTAGAACATCCAGCTGTTGAGTTTTGAGATAAAAAAAATAATATATTTTTTAAAAGCTGATCACAATGAGGAGATTGAAAGAGAATCCAGATTAAATCAATCAGGGAATGTCTGCACCTGTTCTTGAGGAGATTACTTTCTAGGACAAAGCAGGTCTATTCCCTTCCCCCTAAGAGGTGGCCAGGATGGAGTGATGGGGGTAGGGAGACAGAGGGTACAGTCACTTTGGATGTATGTGATCTTCGTAAGAGCTGGTATCCAGGGAAAGTAGGACAACAAGAAGGTGCATGGCCGGGCTCAGAATATAGGGTAAGGCAGGAATTCTAGGTTTCCTTATCCTCCCCCACAAGAGATAATGAGATGGAGAAAGGAAGGCAATTTAGTAACGTCAAGGAATCCCTGAGGAATGTAAAGAAGCCAAATGGAGAATGTCACCCTCCGTCCAGACACCCAGTCCCTAAGGGAAGAGAAAGAGGAGCCACCTCGTGTAGTATTGATATTGTCAGATTTGCCCTGCCCAGGGTTTGCTGGGGCCAGCTTTACCAGGATTGGAGAGAGAGACAGTCGGACAGAAAGACAGAGGGAAAGAGACGGTGACAAAGACAGAGAAAGAGAGGGACCGAGACACAGAGAGAGCTAATTTAAATTTTTCATTGTGAGCATTTACACCAAGGCAAAGGGATACATATCAAGGTTTAATTTATTGTTTTGTTGATCATCTAAACTAAAAACAGTGCTGGGAGAGTGTTATTAATGCAAATTAAAGTAAAAGGTATGTCAGGGTACTTATGCCTCCTTGCCCCCTGCTCCCCTGCCCAAACCAATTGTTATGCATTTACTAGCACACTGACTTCTACTAAACATTTTTTATTTGGGGCAAGTCACTTCCCATCTGGGTTTGATCCTCCCCCATAAATAGAAGGATTGCACTAGACAATTTAAACCCACCTCCACCCCCATCTATAGACAGACTGTGGAAAAGAAAGTCCCAACCTTTTTTACTGCCCTGAGGCTCCTTTCCCGGGCTATTATCTATCTCAATTTGCCCTGAGATTTGAATGTGAGACCAGCCAAGCCTAGCTTCTACTGCCTTGGATTTTCTCATGGTTACTGGAATATTAATTTGTCCGAGTTTTCGAATATACAATTCCCAGCTCTATCATGCTCCTATCCCTTCCACCCATTCCCACTGACAAATGACCTCCTAACTTCTGCCTCCTCTCCGTTTTCATTTTAGCCAGAGCTTTCATTATGATCCCTCGGATCAAATTTGGAGAGATGCGTTGCGTAGATTTCACCTAACCTAGGAAAATGGAGTGGGAAGAGAGGGACTGGGGAGCTCTGACTGGTTTCCTAATAATCAGAAGGGTCCTGAGGTCCGAGTCCATTAGTCTGATTCCCTTCCAGCATCTCCACCTAGCTCCTGAAGGTTTCAGAACAGCGTCGAACTCTGTTGGGTACTTCTGGATCCCAGAAATGGGTAAAGATACCCAATCTTCTTTTCATAAAAGGAGCTAGAGCCTGGCGGCGCGGGTAAAGGGAGGGGCGACTTGGCAGAGTATCCAAATTAGCCGCAGAGTGTAGTCAGCTAGGACCCAGCTGCCAAGAAGCCATTTAACTAGCAGAGTTAAGGGAGGCAGGACAGTGACTCTGGTTGGACTCAGGAGAAAACGTTACATGGGCGCCTGGGCGTTGCCCCAACTCCTTAGGGACCATTTCACAGGTTCAGCCTCTAGGCAAACTCAGGAATGAATGAAGGGACACTGCGCCGTAGTAACCACTGCCCTAGATCTGGGAACTAGAAGACACTGGCCTGGCAAGGGCTACCTGCGCCTCTAGAGTGGGCAGAGGGAGGGACACCGGGAGCCTTGAAAGAAGCTCCAACTAATACTCTTTATTACAAGCGCTAATCCTGCAAATCCGACTTGAAATAATGTTTATCTTTTCGCAGTTTAATTTCCCAGACCCTAAGCCGCGGGTCAGCGGTGCAGACTGTGTGTCCCAGGGGAGCCACAGAGAGAACCAGGGTGAGGGAGCAGCTGTTCCCTAGCCAGGAGAAGGGGCAGCGGGATTGGGGGTGGGGAAGAGTCAGGGCAGTTTCTGCAGCTTTAGTATACGAATTTGAAAAAAGGCCGGACATCTGATTTCGGTGCCCTTCATTCTTTAGATCTCTGAGGTATTCTGAGGCCAGGAAGGGAAAAGGAAAGTTAAAGGCAGCAGCGATAACATTCGAGATCAGGGAGAAAAGAAGGAAAAGAGCATCATGGAAGAGAGAGCCAATGGAGTCAGGGAGAGGAAAAAGGAAGAGAGAGGAAGCTAAGAAGGAGGAAGGGGAAAAGGAAAGAGAGGAAACAAGAAAAAGAAAAGTGAACGCCAGAGCCTATCCAGCATCTTCTCTAATATCTACTGTAGCTGTGTTCTCCTATGTCGGGATCATTTCCCAAACTCAAGACTTCGGTGGCTTCCGAAAGAGGACAGGGCAGTGCGTAATGCCCATGAGAGATTGAAAAGAAAATTGCTCAAATAAATGAAACCACAACACGAAAAGTCCTTTCAACCCATTTCAAACTTTCGGAGCTGGAAGGCAAACCCCTAGCTCCCTGCCGCATCCCGCCCCAACCTCTTGCGACCGAATCCCTCCGCTTTACAACTACTCTCTGCCCTAACTTCCCACTCTCTGGGAGAGACTAAAGCGCTTCCTTCCAAGCTTGGTCAGGGCCCTCCCCTCCAGGTTCCTTTCTCGATTTTTTGTAGAGTGATCTCTCTCACTCTTCACCACAGAACGTCAGCTAATCTATGGGCCTCAAAGGTTGTCTGTGACCCGAGGACCAAAAGGAGAGCTGATGTCAAACAGGTCCTTGAGGCCGACGCTTTCATTAACCCTCATTGTTAATTGAAGCAACTGCGTGTTCATGGTTCTGGAAAGGGGGACAAAGCTTCTTTCTTCCTTCGCCCCCTCTCCGTTTATTAGGACGAACAGAAAATGTTTGCTGCCACACCATTAAACAGAAACAATGCTGAGCTGCTTCCCTCTTTACATATCCCTCCCCTGTTTCTTGCAAAGCCGGGTTTCTGGCTCCTGGAGGGCGCTGACCCACTAAGCCAGCCCCGTTCCTCCCTTGGCTGCCACTCAGAGCGTTTGGCTCGGTTGAGCTCAGGTCCCGGGGCGGATGGGGGGTTGAAGGGGAGCGCGGGAGGGGAGGAAGAGGAGGGCGGGTGGAACGAGCAGAATCCCTGGTGGTCCAAGCAGAGTTTTAACTCCATAAGGGTCCCTCCTGCGTCTCCTTTCCCCTCCTTCCAGGGTCTGAAGGGACAAGGGGAGAATCTCCCACTTGGCTTTGGGAAGCCAAATCTGATTCAAGTGCACCCTGGTTAAGGATCCCTTAACTGGAACCGCCCCTGTTCCTGCTTCCCAAGGCCCAGACCGAGGAGTTCGTAAACTTATTTTACCAAAGAAAAAGCAAATGGACTTCTGTGTTTGTTACTGAGAATCCAAGAAGTGGAGAACATTAAGATCTGCCTGGTGAGGGCGGGCTAATTGACCACTGTCAGTGAAAGGAGGATAGTGTTCTGGGGGATTCCGAGTCGGGGTGCGCTTTGAACTGTGATTGACACCGGAGAGGAGGAAGGAGGGAAAAGGAAACCGCTTCTTCTTCCCACTTTGAGAAAGCAGCGGTCCCGTGCTTGAGACTACCTCGCTCAATCCTATTTTTGCTCTCCTTCCAAACGCTTCCAGGTCTGTTCATTTATTCGGAAAGCTGTGTATTTGCAGGCTGCTCTCAGCTCTCGGTGGAAGGACTGAGAGAAGCCAGCCACAGCTTGCTTGTCCATCTGTCTCTGGGGCAGAGAAAGCTGCCTTTGGTGTGTCTTAGTCTCTGGGCTTGCTTAGGGACGCACTTTGGTAAATGGAACGGCTCCCAAGGTTCTCCGAGAAATCTCAACTCTTGCGCTAACCTGCTGAGAAAGGACAGAGTGATTAAAACCCGAGGTGAGCAGCTCAGACAAGGCAGGCCTCCTTAAACTCAGAGGGAGGTTGGGACTGGGGGAGGGCACCAAGTCAAATCTCTGGAAATTACCCAAGTGAAGGTCACTGTACCTGGTTTGTTAGGAATGAAAACTAATGGCCACAATTGAAAAAAAAAATCTGGAGGTGATTAGCTTCCTCCAAAGATGGCTTTGGACCCAGTTATCTGGATACTTGTCTAGTCCTACACTCATTTACCAGAATGGTCCTGGGAAAAATTGCTCCACTGCAATTACTCCCAACTCTGCTTCTCAGAGAGGGCTCACTTTGTGAGGTAAAATTCATTTCTATTTAAGAAATTCCAGTCAGTCTCAGCTATCTATATTCGCAGTGAAAGAGTTCACCAAACTCAAGCATCAGCTAGACATGCAACAAAATCCTAAGACAAGAGAGTAGGGCAAACACAGAGGTGCGAGAAGAGACTTTCCCGTTCTACCTCAAAACTACCTCAGTTTTCTAACCGGACTAGACTGGGCTTCCACAGATGCATTTCAATCAGATGAGTCTACACTCCCTTAGTTGTCAGTGGAAAGAGGTAGGAACCAAAGGACCTGGGTTCAAATAATGACTGCACCTCTTATCCTTCCAAGGTAACCTGATATGTCACTTCATTTTTCAGAGCTTCGGTTTCCTTATTGAAAACATTAGATCCCTAAGGAGGCTTCCTTCCAGCTCTATGATCAGCAGGGCCTAGAAGACCATGGAAATAAGCAAAGGGGTTCTGGCGTCTAATTCACCTCCTAAACAGTGCCCTAAAAATAGTTTTTGAGCATTGGCTTTGACAGTGAGCCTTCCTATGCAAACTTCCCAGAACTCAGTGGCCTCTAACTACCCTTCCTCAAGCCGTGCAAACCCTGTATACAGACACCACAGAGTGTCAATAATTCGGGATTGCACACTTGGTACTTCCTAACTGCTCCCTTCCCTTGCCAGGTGCTTGGCTCTAAGGGGGAAGGAGAGGAGGCCCCATTTAACTCTGCTCTTGGGCGCCAGACAATTCAGCTTCTGGATAAATGGGCCAGGAAAGTCTTCCTCCTTTTCCTCACCTGGGAAGAGTGACTGGGCTGCTGACTTTAAGAACCAAGGGTTTACCCTCAGGCAGCTGGAAGAAGGGTTGGTTTGTAAGTGCTAAAGGCTCCCAAATAAGTAAACGTCTGCCTCTTGCCCTATGGGTTAGAAGGGAAAGATTGGGGAGGTGGGTTTGGAGAGTTTAAGCATTCCAGGAATACTTTCCCAGCCAGACAGCACAGTCGGGGTCCCACTACCTTCTGCTCCGGATGCATATTGGCAGGGCTCTCCCAGCCCAGGATAAGAAGTACAGTTCAGTTGCAAAGGCTGCAGGTTGAAAGTAGAATTTCTAAAGACCTTGGCTGCCTGGGGCCGCTCCTCTAACATGGTGCTGCTGGCCTGGACCCTTGAGCCTGCTATGGCTGTTGCTTCACAGCCTTGGCCCAAAGAGGAGAGTCTCCCGAGGGCCTGCAGGCGATGAGGGCTCTGGGGTTCTGCCTGGACCTGGGATTCTCCTAGAACACTAGGGACACTGGCCCCAGCTGTGTGAGCTAGGGACCAGATCCGAGGCTTTTCAACCGGCCCACAGTGAATCTGGCCTGCTGGTCCCATCCAAGCATCCAAGAAGTCTGATCTCCGTGAGCAGGGAAGGTTATTGCTAGGAAATCCAGGGGGAGATCCATGTTGCTTGAGGCTACCGGCCTCTTCTTTCTTAAACTCAGTCTGGGATGCTTCACAATTGGTTGGTAGCTCCAGCTGTGCAAGCTTCCCTAGCCTCTCCAGTTTGTCTGCAGTGTTCCTTCTGCCCTGGTCTTCCATTTCCATTTCATCTTCCTCTTCTTCTTCATCTTCTTCCTCTAAATCTTCCAGGTCACTTAGTCTTAGCTGCTTGGCCTCCTTGCAGCTTTTTGGATCTGCAATAAACCAGCCACAGGTGAGAAAAGCCAAAGGCCTCTATCTGGGTTAGTGCCCCTGGGAAGGAAGCTTTCAGGTGCAAGATTCCTGGGCTGATGACCATATTTGCATTTAGATTCAGTTACAAAATGGGAACTGCTGGCAATAAAAAGTCCCTCCCGGCCATCTCTACTGCCCCCAGGACCTTAATCCCAATTTCTCACTGCATTTGAGAGAGTGGTCTTCCTGAAACTTGAGGTGGGCACCCCTCTAAGGCAATGCACCTTCTTTCCCTCCTTCTTTCCATCATCTTACCTTTGCCTTCATTTGCTCCATAGCTGTCATCTTCTCCCCTCCTCTCTTCCTTTCTTTCTTCCCCTGCTTTGTTCTTGGGAGACCAAGTCATCTTGTTTTCCTTCTTGAGTCGTCTCCGAGCATTGGCAAACCAGGTAGAGACTTGGGTGAGGGTCATCTTGGTGATAATGGCTAACATGATTTTCTCACCCTTGGTGGGATATGGATTCTTTCGATGCTCATATAACCAGGCCTTCAGAGTACTGGTAGTTTCTCTGGTGGCATTCTTGCGCCTGGCTGAGCCACTGAAGTCCACAGAGCTGTACCTGTCACCAAGATATAAGGATATTCCAGGGAAAGAAGCATTTTGGGGTGGAGATGCAAGGGCAAAGGAGAAAGGTAACTAAGCATGATGCATGTGGTGTAGGGAGCTAGAATTAGATTCCTCTCACTCTCTAAGCAATGGTCTAGTCTGGGAAAGAAAAGAGAGATTGAAGAGTGAAAATTAACATGCACTATATGTGAATTCCTCCTCTTCTCCCTCCTTTGTCCCCACTCTCATCCCTCCTATCTTCTTCCTTCATCCTCTCTTTTTCCTATCCTTCCTTTCCCTGCCTTCCTATTCATGCAACCCTTCTCCTTCCCCTATATATATATACATATATATGTATGTATGTATGTATGTATGTATGTATGTATATAATCTCTCTCCCCATTCCTTTATGGTCTCTCTACTCATCTTTCTATTTTATGTCTCGCCCCTACCCCATTTTCTTACCTGTCTGCCTTTCCCATCTTATCCCTGTACTCCTCTCTTCCCCAATCTCCATCTCCTTCCCTCTTCTATCCTCTTTATATCCTCCCTTTGGGGCCTCCAACTCAGTTCAAATTGGTAGGAAAATGAATAAAAGGAAGTCGTTTTTGACAAAAGTTGTGACTACAGATGTGGTGGCCTCTGGATCTTACCTCTCATACTGATACTGCCCCAAGGATGGCTCATAGGGATAGTAGGTGCCCGGCTGTGCTAGTCCAGCCGGGAAGCTGCCTGTGGTGTCTTTGAGTTCATATTGAGGGTTCTGTAAAAAGAAGCAGTATTTAGTTCTGCGAATCAGAATGATCTAGGAATTGGGTGGATGTTGGAGAGAAAAAAAGTATAAATATAAAGTGCTCCCACCCCTTCTGCGACCCCACTTTCTTCTTCTTCTGGGGATGAGAGTCATCTTTCTGGGCCATACTTCTCCCCCTCTCACCTGCGCCTCCTGGAGCACACAGTATTTCTCTCTGCCTTAAATGGATTTTACTACCTGCTACAGTGGCTTCCAAATCTAGCCCGAGCTCTTAAAGGAGGAAGGAGGAAGGAGGAAGCAGTTAGCAGAGGGGTTCAGGCAGGCTGGGCAGTAGGGCAGGAGGTAGTATTTACCAGTGCGCTGTAGAGAGCCTGAGGCTCTGAGCTGTAGGGCAGGTAGCTGGAGTAACCATGAGAAGAAGCTGCGGCAGCAGCCGCAGCCGCTGCCGCGTAAGGAGAGCCGTAAACTCCTAGGGCTGTGCCGAGCTCCGGGCGCGCACTGCCCAGGAGTCGGTTCTCGTAAGGCTGGCAGCAGAGAGCCGAGGCCTGAGTCGAGCCAACGGACCCGTCTGGGACTGAGGCTGAGCGAGGAGCCGATTCACAGCAAGTGGTGCTGGGGTTGGCTGGCACCAAGAACTGTGGAGGATAGGAGAGGAAAAGAGACAGGGTAGGAAAGGTCTGGGAACCTCAGTCAATTGAATCAAGGGGAGCAACTTTAAAAACCTAGGGCTCCCTGCAGATTTTGGAGTCAACTCTCTCATCTCCATCACTCCATCTGACACACACTCTTAATATGACACCTGTCATGTGCAGAAGGGAGAAACAGGGAAAGAATCTGTGGACTTGATGGCATATATTACACTCCATTCAGGTTACAAAGGCTAAGTCCAGAGAGTTGGGGGAACGACACTGCTCTCTGAGTTGGGACCCTTCTTTCTCTATCTATACCTGAACAATCAGTGTCCAGTTCAGGGTGGTGTGGGGGGAGCATAACAGTCCCTCAAACCTATCCAAAACGTATCCCAAAAGAATATAGTTTAAGGAGAAATACACACTGAAAGAGAGTGATATGTGACTAACTTGGGCTTCCAAGAGGACAGGACCAAACGCATGGAAAAGCATTGAACTAGCAAGCAAGAAATAAGTTCTCATTGGGCTCTAACGTGATCTTGCTGTATGATTTTATACAAGTCCCAGTGCCTTAGTTTCCTTCTGTGTAAAATAAGGGGACTGGACCGGATGACTTCTAAACTCCCTCCCAGATCTGACATCTGACATTCTGGATTCCAAGGTCTCTTCTAGCTTTCTCTTTTGTGGGTTTTATGATTTCTAAGGACATGCCAAAACGTAGAGACAAGGAGGAAAGTAAACCAAACCACAAATCCATAAACAGGGTGACCAGATTTCTCATCAGACAGAAGAGTCTGAGAGACAGTAGAAGAGGAGTGGGCGTGGGAGGGCAGGTCAGGGTAGGTCAGGGCAGTGCTGGCATGACCCTGTTCCTTCCAACAGAGCAGCAGAAGCTGAGGGAGGAGGGATCGCATACACAGACACGTGTGTATACACACATACACAGACGCACATGAACACACCCAGAGCAGAAGCCTCAGAGACCGGTCTGGGCCACACAGCTTGGGGAGAGGTGCCTAAGCGTCTAGGCACCTCCGGGGGCTGCGGCTCTTGGGCTTACCTGAGAAGCACTGTTATACGGGTATCCAAACTGAGAGAAGGACATGGTGGCTTCTTCGGTGCTATTTTATTTTGTTTTTTTGGCCTTTTCCTGCAGCATAGGCTGGTTTCCGGGCTAAGCCCTGCAAATCCTACGGAGGACCAGAGGATTGTGCTCTCCTCAGTCGCGCACCGGTTCCCGGAGCGGCCTCCTTGGCCCAGCTAGAGGAGAGCGAGGGATAGGAGGGGCCTGGAGGGGAGCCGCCGGCTGGTTCTCCGGCGACTGGGCCAGCGCTCTTGAGGGCTGCCCTCCGCCTCCCGGGTTAAAGAGACCCAATTGCCCCATGGATGAGCAAGGGGGCCAAAGAGGGTTCAAAAAGGCGCCAGACTGGGAGGTTTAGGGAGGGTGGCGAGCCAGATTATTTTCTGCTCCTGAGTTGTTTCGCAGTCCTCCGTGGGAAGAGTAGCAAAGTGACGTCACGGTAATCCCGGGGCGGCGGGAGCCGGGGACAGCTGGCTGTGCCAATCGTGGCACGCACCGGCCGCTCGCACAGCCTCCGATACTTGTTTCGTGTTGTTGTACTGTTGTGCTGAGAGGCACGCCAAAGACACCGACCGGCCTGCCTCTGCGGTTGGTCTTTTTCTTTCTCGTCTTAAGCACACACGCGCACATACGCACACGCACACCCAGTCACTCCAAATTAAATTTGAGAAGTGGAGAAAAATTACACCAGCCCTACTCAACTGGCCAGGAGCGATGGGAATTCCCTGTCTCCCCAAAGCTTCTCAAAGGGAGTGAAGCAAGAAGGAAAGGGAGAAGCAGCGCGCGAGATTGGAAAGGAGGGAGCCAGAGAGGGGGTGAAGAGAGAAAAAAACGAAGGAGTCGGAAAGAAAATAAAAAAGACTATAGAGGAGGTCAGAAAAGAAAAAGGGAAAGAGAAAGGGAAGAATGAAAAGTAGGAGACGAGAAGAGAACAGCAAGATGGAAAGAAAAGGAAGGGAGAGAGAGAAAGGAAAAGAAATAAACTGAGGTGAAGAAAGAGGCGAAAAAGGGGAGGAGGTGGAGGGAGCAGGGTGGGAGAAAGCTGGCAGAATGCCTGGAAGAAGGCAGGTAGGAAGGGCAGGGAAGCTCCGGGGAGAAGACTCCAACTCTCCCTCCTCCCCCCTCCCTTGCATCCCCTGGGCGAATGGGCATTTTTATTCCTGCAATAAGTTTGTTCTCTTCACAAGGTCGGTCGAGAGTACTGATCTAAAACCAAAAGCTCAGTATCAGTACGCCTAAACCTACCCTGCTCCTTGCCACCCCACCTCGCCACTTTCTTTTGGTTTGATGAGTATCTCTAGTTCTTTGTCTTTGTGTCTCTGGCCCCCTCAGTTTCCCCGATTCTCACTTTGCTTCTTTCACCCACCTTTCACCCCCAAGCTCAGAGCTTTTTCTACCTAATCTAGACTACACACCAGACGTGACCCTTCCGCCACTCTCTGGCTGCCCTGGGGCGGGGCGAACTGCAGTGTTCGGGAGGGGGCGGAGGCTCAGGAGAGGTCAGAAGCTAGGGTCTTGCGCCGGGCAGGGCCGACTCTAGGAAATGCAAGAATAAGAATCTCTCCAGCGACCTGGAAGGGACAGGGAGCCCCTGACTAAATATTGAGACCAATCCTATGAGAGGAACCCTTCAGAGTGCCTAGGGGACTTACCCAAAAGGGCTGGTCCCTACCTTTTCCCTTTCTCTTCCCCTCCCTCCTGGAATGCAGGTATAATCCCTGAACCCGAACTCCAGTCTCATCAGTGCTCGGCTCATGGGCAGAGGGTAGAAAGAGCTGGGGATGGTGAGCCCAGCGCAGGGTTGCAGAAGCTTCACTCCGCTGGGGGTGGCGCTGGCGAGCCACGCTGGAGCCGGGACCTGACAGCACCGAAAGGGCGTTGGAGTTTCCACTCTTTGCAGCCAGAAGGGACTGGGGACCCGGAGGGGTCAGTAGAGATACTATTTCAGAATCACTGAGAAGAGCTAAAAAGGAGTGTCTGCAAAGAGGGAGGAGGGTCTGTACCCCCATTGAAATGCCAGACCGGGTGATCCAGCCACCACTCTTACTAAATCTTTGTCCCCATTGTCTAGAGTGGAGGAGACCCGAGGCTGTTTGCCTTGGGCCGAGATCCCCTACGGAGCCAGACTTCCTCAACTCTGAGGTAGATTCTCTAATCTAATTCTCCAGCCTCCCAGATACCTAAAGCCTTCTGTGCTGAGGGGTTAAATCCTAGTAGTTCTTCCTACCCAGGCTGGGAGAGAGAACCAAAGCGGAAAGTCCTTTCAACTTCTCTGGATTCCTTTACTAACGCCTAAACCAGGTCTCCCCTCACCGGTTCATTTATCCAGCCACAAGACTGCTTCCTGGTTACTCGGAAAAATAGCAGCTTTTTGGTTATGAGGGAAAGACAATCTTTTTCAGATTGACTGAAAATATACACTTTGGAATAATGGCTAGGAATAAGCATTAACCCATGGCTCTACTAGCCTTTCATTTTTTCCTGCCTTCGATCTAAAGTGAGACATGCAATGCCAGGGCAGACCCCAAGCATCCGATCACAATTTTCCTTTTGTCTTTTTAAACTGCCTCCAAGTAGTGGCAGAGGACCATGAGCTTGGTATCTCCTTTTTAACAAAGTATTTAGTCAACAAACATTTAAGTACCTACTATGTGCCAGGCATTGTCACAGAGACACCAAGAATAATTCCATTCCCCATTCCTCTGCTTTAGTCATTACAATTTCCTCTCTTTACTCCTTTTAGTCAAACTGAGGATTTCTATACTTATTATTTGAGTTGGAGTGTAGGTGATTTTTATTTAAAAACCAGAATACTGTCTCTATTTCTGGATATTGTTTTCTTCTTCTCCTCCTCCTTCTTCTTCCTCCTTCCTCTTCTTCCTCTCTTTTTCTTCTTCCTCTTCCTCCTCCATCTGTGATGAAATTATAATAATGATCATTAATGAAAGTGCTTCTTTATAAAGATTAACAAACTAAACTATTTCATACTTCCTATTCTGTTGGACACAGAAGAAGAAAAAAAAAAGCCCTGCTTGCCTATACCAGTACCATGTTCCAAAAAGCTTAAAATTTAATGATGAATATACATTTAGAGAAAAAAACTCTTAATATTGTACCCAAAAGCCACTCCCTTTTGTCATCAAGTTATTTGTAACTTCTATATATCTGAGCTATTGTAAAAAAAAAAAAAAAAAAAAAAGACAAGACTTGTAAAGAATACATTAAGTTACTCCCAGAGGTGAGATTACCACTAATTAATTAATTGCAAACATTTCCAGAGGGAAGGGACAGTCAATTATAAAGTAATAAAATTAGATAGTCAGGAATACTTGGCTCAGCAAGTTTGATTACTCATTCATTCTTAGAGACCAAAAAGAGAGAGAGAGAGAGAGAGAGAGAGAGAGAGAGAGAGAGAGAGGCAGAGACAGAAAAAGACCGAGAGAGAGACAGAGACAGAGATAGAGAGAAAACGACAGGAAAACAGGAAAAAAAGAATATAAAGTATTAGGGTGAAATGTTTGTGAGGGAGATCTGCTACAGGCTTTATTGATTCTGAACTGATTTATAAGATCTCTCTGAGGTATGAATATCTGGTACATTCAGCCTCTTGTTAGGCCGGAGAAAAGCAAAAACACAGTTATATAGAAAACTCAGTAATAGATTAAGCTGTGAGCTGGAGGGAGAGCATGAAGGAAGCTTGCTGCTTTTTCTTTCATTGAGAGAATGGGAACTTATTTCTCAAAAATTCATTTTATTTTAAAACTTTTTTTCTCATTGATAACAGTTAGAAAATCCCTCAATGGTTTGGGGCCTGTAGTTTTTAGTATATGCCATTTAAGTCCTGTCAATCACCTGATGCCTGGCTTCCTGCTGGTCTTTAGGGATCTTTGTGCAGTATTTTTTCCTGGAGGATATACACAACCACAGCAAATATGGGATCATGGACACTTTCCCTTTTTTACTCCCACCTGGACTTTTTAACTCCATTTCTGTTAACTATTTTTATATTTTACTTAGAAACTTTGAGGATTTTTGGTGTTGGTTTTATGACATGCTCCTACGGTTTGAATTACTTTTCTTCACTTTAAACAAAACTGAAAGCAGAGTCATGATGATATTGTCTATGAGGCACAAGGCATGTGCAAATGGATCAGTGCACTTTGGAAATAGAAGGTCAATGGAGCTTTGTTGAATGCCACTACAAAATTTGTTCCAAATTGTCTGGATTGCACACAAAATACCCTGTTCCTCAGTCATGGTTTCATCTCATACTGCCACAGCATTGTAAATTCCATTGTTCATTGATGAGTTAGTTGATAAAGAATAATAGCTTTGGTGAACACACAAAAGAGCATCATATTTAATAAGCAATTTCACTGAAACTCTATTTAGTTCTATCAAAAATAGAATTATGTGAGTTCAGCTAGGTGGCTCAGTGAATAGAATGCCAGGCCTAGAGACCAGAGGTCCTAGGTTCACATCTGGCTTCTGATTTCCTAACTGTGTGACCCTGGGCAAGTTGCTTAACCCCCACTGCTGAACCCTTACCACTCTTCTGCCTCGGAACCAATACACAATATTGATTATAAGAGGGAAGGGAAGGGTTAAAAAGAAAAGAACAGAATTATAGGTTTCTCTGTTCTATTTGGAAACATTTCCTCAAGATGCTCATTATAACAAACAGGGAACAGAAAGACATGGGGAATTATAATTCCCATTATGTATTTGAATTTCTTATTCTATGGCTTAAATATACTGGAAGCCTGGATGAGTACAGAAGCAAATTTGGGAGGTGCAATGGAAAGAGCTCCAATAGAGAGGCAAGAGAAGTGGTTTTAGTTTCAGAGGACCTCAAACTGAATCCCAGCCCAGCTGTTTACCAGTTGTGTGGCCTTGGGCAAGTACTTACCCTATCTAGACCTCAGTTAACATCTATAAAATGAAGAGAATGTGCTAGATGACCTTTGAGGTTCCTTCCTGCTCTATTATCAGTAGATCTAAAAGAAATAAGCCATATTTTGAGGGGAGGGTTAAAAGTTTAATCATTTATTCATAAAAATATAAAGAAAATATTTACAAGGAGAACTCCACAAATCAAAACCAAATTACACATCAAATATATGAATCTGTTAATATACAGTTGAAAACCAATGGTGTTTGTATTTTAAAGTATGGATTTTTTTTTCCTGTGGTGATGTTTTGGAACTGAGAAAAATGAAATGTCTTTAACTCTATGCATGAGTGAACAAGTGCAGCTGGCCAGACACATACATAATTTATACTGATCAGTCACCACAGGTCTAAGTGGATAAAGCCAGAAAGAACACTAATTGTTTTGACTGAAGTAGTGTACATGGTGTCTCATTGTGAAAGGTGGTAGATACCTTCCTTACATGAATAGATATCATCAACAACAGGGTTCTTATAAGGAATGAAAGACGATGGCATTAACCTCAGAGCAATATTATGTAGTTACTCCTCATAAAGGTGGGAATTAGAAAGGTAGAATTAATGTCAGGGCAAAGAATAATATGAAATGCAATAATGAGTGTCTTGGTGTAACCAAAGTGTTCCTGAGCCTGAAGTTAAATATGGGAGCTTGCCAATCAAAGAGAAACCTTCACAAGATAGGATCTCTTGAAACAGAAATTGTGAGAAAGAGTCCAGGAGACATTTTGAAAATGAAATACTGTTTCCTTTTTTTGATAGGTGGAAGAAGAAGATTTTCAAATTCTTAATAACCATGTGCAAAAATCGAAATTCAAGTAAAGTAAAAAAATCAACAAAAATAAAATACATAAAAATGTGGTCTTCAAGTTATTTATAGTTTCTTTTTTAAAAAACGTTCTCAAAAACATCAATTTTAACAAAACACTAACAAAAATGTACTGATTCCTGCCATATCCCTTTATTTTCTCTTTTTATTCTTCCCTACATTTTCCCTTGGGTTTTGTTTCAATTGTCATTCTCATTTCCTTATTTTTCTTTTTGGTGGAGAAGGGGATTCTCACTTATGATTCATATACAGAATTCTGGGAGGGGAGACTCTATAGTGATGCAAATCTGCAACATCTCTTTAAGTTCTACTCTTAGAGAATTGCCTGGCTGCACTGAAAAGGTTAAATGACTTGCTCATGATCACGTTTCCAGTACATGTCTGAGGTAGGATATGAACTAAAAGCCAATGTGATTGTAATTTCTTAAGGTGCTATAATTTAATTTATCAGGTTGATAGGTAGTCAATTATTCAACCATTTTCCAAACACTAGACATATTAGATAGTTCAAAGTCAAGTACTTTTGCTTACCAAAAGGAAAAAAAAAAACCTCATATCATTTTGGAGCATGTGATTTTTAAAAACTTTAGTCATATTGATATTTTTCTTATAATTATTTTTGAATTAGCAAAAATATTTTTTCTTTACTCTCTATCTTCCAACACTGGAAAAAAGAAAAACAAGACCCTTGTAATAAATATGCATAGTTAAGCCAAACACATCCTCATATTGGCCATGTCAAAAAATATATATACTTCTGCACCCAAAGTTTAATCACTTCTCCATCAGGAAGTGAATTACTTGCTTTATCATGGATCCTTTGAATAATAGTGGGTTAACCTGCTATTTAGAATTCTTCAGTCTTTGCAAGCTGTCTATCTTTATAATGCTATTATTGTATAAATTGTTCTTCTGGTTCTGCTCACTTCACTCTCAGTTCATAAAGTTTTCAAAGATTTCACTGAAACTGTCCCCCTCATAATCTCTTATAGCATAATAGTATTCCATTACATCCAAATGCCATAATTAAGACATTCCCCAACTGATGAGCATCTCCTTAGTTTTCAAGTTCTTAACACCACAAAAAGAGCTATTATAAATATTTTCATACATTTGGGACTTTTTTCTTTCTTTGTTCTCTTTCAAGTGCATATGGAGTAGAAATATTTCTGGGTCAAAGGAATACAGAATTTTGTGCTTTGAGGGGCAGGGCATAGTTCCAAATTATTATGCCTATTTTCCTGCAATCCCTCCAACGTTTATCATTTTCATTTTTTTTGTCAACTTTGCCAATCTGATGGAAGTGAGGTAGAATCTTATAGATACTTTAACCTGAATTTGTGATTATTATTGATTGGGAACATTTTTTCATATGGCTACTGATAGCTTGGGCTTTTTCCTTTAAAATGTTTCTGTTCCATATCTTTTGACCCTTTTTCAATTAGGGAATATCTCATATTTTTATAAGTTTGAATAAGTTGTTTATATATCTTAGGAATGAGACCCTTATCAGAGAAAGTTGTAGCAAATATTCCTTCGTAGTCATAGATGTCCTTTCTAATTTTACCTTTTGTTTTATTTGAACAAAAACTTTAAAAATTTTATGTAATTAACTCTACTTCTATTCTCCTGTCCTCTTTTCTTCATCTGAAGCATAATGACAGATCTTTCTTCCTGTCTTTCCTTTTAAAACCTTCTGATGGGCAGCTGGGTAGCTCAGTGGATTGAGAGCCAGGCCTAGAGATGGGAGGTCCTAGGTTCAAATCTGGCCTCAGACATTTCCCAGCTGTGTGACCCTGGGCAAGTCACTTGACCCCCATTGCCCACCCTTACCACTCTTCCACCAAGGAGCCAATACACAGAAGTTAAGGGTTTAAAAAAACCAAAAAAAAAAAAAAAAAAAAAAAAAAAAAAAAACCTTCTGATACATGCTTAATAGTTTGTTTTGCTAATGATTAATTTATCACTGAATCTCCCTCTCTCCCCACCATGTTTTTTCTGTTTGATGACATGTATTTTGCACATAATTGTGTTTGTGTTATTCTTCTTTGATAAATTTGAATGGAAGTAAGATTTAAATATCATTCATTTGTCCCACACCTTTCCCCTTATTTGTATAATCTTTTACTTTTATACTCTGACATCTCCCCTTCTAGTCCATCTCCCCCCCCCCCCCCCCCCCCGACCCAGACACTGGCCACACTCAATGTATTCCTTTTCACCCTCCTTATTCTCCTTTTAATATCATCAAAATGTAACAAAATCACTTCTAGGCCCCCTGCTTATTTGACTCTCTCTTTAACCATCAGATAGTATTTTATGGTTTTTGAGGTTTATGAGAGATATATGCATCATCTTTCTCATTACAATGTAAACACATTTTTTATTTTCTCATGATTGCTCACTCATGTTTTTTAAAGAAACTGTATATTTACTGTATATTTGAAATTTCTACTCAGTTATGGCATTTTTATCAGGATTGCTTAGAAGTACTCTGTTTCATTAAAGGACCATATCCTTCCTCTCTCCTCCATGAGATAATACTCAGTTTTTTCTGTATCATTTATTCTTGGGTTTAAGTCTATTTCTTTTACTTTTTGGTATATCATATACTAAGTTCAGTGTTTCTTTTTGGTGGTAGCTGCTAAATATTTGTGATCTTGATTATAGCTACATAGTATTTGAATCATTTCTTTATAGCTGCTTGTAGCATTTTTTTCAGTTACCTGCACATTCTAGATTTTGGCTATAATGTTTCTGATATGATTTTATTTTATTTTTAAGAGATTTCTTTCAGAAGATAACCTATTCATTTTTTCTATTTCCACTTTGTTTTTTGGTTCTAAGAGAACTAAGCAGTGTTATTTCATTATTTATTGAAATATGATGTCTATATTCTTTTAAAAGTTGTAGTTTTCATTTAATCCAATGAGTCTTAAATAACTGCTCTTTGGTCTTTTTTTCTAGGTCAATTTTTTTTCCATAAGACATCTTACATTTTCTTCTATTTTCCCCAGTATTTTGAATTTATTTTAATATTTCTTATTGTCTCACAGAGTCATTATGCTGTAGTTGGTCCATTCTAATTTTCCTTTGTAAAGTTTTATCCCTCTAAGACTGAGTTGTTAATTCTCAAGTCTTTCTTCCATAACTTTTATTTTCTCTCCAATTCTTTCCTCTAGTCTTTCATTTCATGTATAAAATACTTTTAAACTTAAAAAACACTTCATTTTCCCCTAAAAAACTAAACTTGTAACCCAGCTATATTTTTCTTTCAGGTTTTTTGGAAGATATTTGGAACAACTTCTGGGTCTTGTCATCATAATAGCTCTTTTTTAGGGGTATCCTTTTATTCATTTTTCCAAGCTTGCTTCTTGGATTTTTACTTTGTATTAGGACCAGACTATGCACACTTCAGGAGGGAATGTCTGGGCCTTCTTTCCCACCATATTGGCTAGCCTTGAGTCCTTTTGTCTTTACATTATAATCCTTTCTACATACAACTTCTCTATCTTCTTCCCACTCCTTGTAGTGATCCTTCTGCTTTAACAAAGAAAACTTGTCCAATAAAGTGAAAGCAATTTATAGCATTTGCAAAATTCCACAAGCAATGTCCTTTATCTCTTCAGGAAAAAAAATTGAGATTCCTTTTCTCATCTTTTATCCAGGTACAAAACTGTTTAATATGATTGCATTTAACATGGTTTTCATTATCAATCACAGTCACTGTGTATAGTGTTTTTCTTTCTCTTTTTCCTTAATTTTGTATTAGTTCCTAAATGTTTCCCCATATATTTCTGATTTTGTCCTATCTGTTTTTCTATTACTTTCAAGTACTACAATTTTTTTCCCACTATCTACCAATTGCAAGTTTTGATCAACCTCTTGAATATATAAATCATGTTGGTGTCTGAGAACTCTTTGAAGATATGGAAGTGGAGAGGCTAACAGAATGGCTAACAAGGGTAGACGGAAAATATCACAATACAACTTGAAATCTGTTTCTATAATTAACACCTACTTGAAAGATGAATTGAGTTCAGTCAAACAATCAATGAATGACAGTTGTTTGACTCAGTCCAGAAGACTGGCTTCTTTTGAAAGTAGTTCACATGTATATACTCAGCTTTAAGTTTTACCATTCGGATAATGACGTGTTTCTAAGGACAACCTCAAGGCTTTATGAATTTCAAGAAAATACAACTTCAAGTAAAGAGATATGAGGCTGTTTAACAATCCCTTACATTAAAACTTTAAAATTCCTATGAAAGAAATGAGATGGGACAGAGTTATGTTACCTAGAGGGATAGACTAATTCCCTAGGTTATCTGCTCCATGCTCCATTTTGAGGGTTTTTGTGTGTCAATATGGCATAAGAACCAAGACTGTAAGAAAGGATTTTGAACCACTGGGGACCCAGAAGTGGTTGATGCACATAAAAATATAGCCGCTGGAGGTGGGAGTTGGGAACTCAAGCTAAGGTCAGATGTACCCAAATAGGACAATGACCTCATGTACCCTGGTGTGGTTATAGTTTTGACTAAAAGAATTCCCCGAGTATGGATTAGGGGAATCATGAATTTACCACAAATGAATGTGAATCATGGTGTATCCATGGTGGTTGATTTTTTTACATTTTGGGCTCAGAATGGCTTCTAGGAAATGTATAATTTTGCACACAATCTTACTAACAGTTAGTTTGTGAAGCCAACACTTTAATCATCTTTCTGAGAATCTTTCTGCTTAATGCTTAGTTCTTCAGTTCAACTCAAAGCAGCTCTAACCAGTACATATATTTTCCTTGTTTTGTGGTGTTTGCCCTAGACTCTCCTTTCTATAATTTTTTCCTCTGACTTTTGAAAGCTATGAGTGAGAGATGAGGTGGGACCCTCTCTGGCAGGCCAGCTACAATCCCACTACTCAGGGGAAGGTGGGATCATTTGTGATATCACATGAAATCTAAGATAATCTACAATAAATCTCATAGAATCAATAAAAATTTGGGAAGTATATCATTTTTAGAGAAAAAAATGCACACAAGACAGAGCCATTAAGGGCAAAGCCATTCTAATACCTGTGTCTGCTTGGATCTGCAATTAAAAACATTCCAATAATAAATCTACTGCCAGTCTCCTTTAATGCTTTTAACTTTCTTGAAGGTTCAAATTGGTATCCCAAAAATGTGCCAGGACTTTCACAATGTATTTTATAGACTCATAAATAAATATGGCAATTAATCTAAGCTATATTTCCTTCATATTTGATGAAAATTTATTATGGCATTCACCCATTCAGTGCACAAAAACTCTAATGCACTTAAAATCGGATTTCAAACCAAACATTTTATGGGAAAATATAGTATTGATCATCCATTTAAAGATATCATGACCATGATTCATGGCAAGCCATAAAAAAGATCTCAGGAGGGTCTGATAAATGTGTTGGGTGGTAGAGTAGTCTATTCATAAAATCAGACCTGCTGGACCAGTGCCTCATGTTTTCTTAATCTATCATTTATTCAACTTTTATTTCCTCCCTATATTGCTGTTTAAAAAAATTCATCTTTATAATGTTTGTAGTAATGGTAGTCCTAGGAAAGTCTGGACCATTGGAGCTGGCAGGCCCTAAGAGATTATACAGTCCCACCCTCTCCTCTTTATCAAGGATGAAAGTGATAGAAGTGGAGTGACTTGCCCAAGGTCACACAGAACAATAGTGGCAGAGCTGTGACCAGAACCCAAGTCTCCCAGTTGGACAATTATCATTTACTAAGTGTATTATAGCACTGAAGGTGCAATAAGAGATAAATAACCCTGTCAGTGATGGTACCCAAACTTAAGATTCAGGAATGAATAGTGGATAATTATTCTCTTTTCTTGAGTTCCCATAGTAGCCACAGTACTATGTGTAAATAAAGGTTATAAAGAATAGAGGTCTTTGATTCTGCCCTAGAGAAGTTATACATGTAGGAGAAAAATACATGAAATACTTGGAAATATTTCATTTTTAAAATGTTCCAATTAATAGTTCCAATGAGATACCTAAATACTGAGAAGATGTAGTATGGAGAAATGAACAGAGATGCATTTATAGATGATCTGAGAAATCATGCTTCTTTTGTTAACTGTCATGGTTGTTGACAAATTCTTTTGTTGACTAGTGCAAGCAAGCATCAGTATGGACAAATAAGAGATGTGGACACTCACTGGATTTTGAGGCAATTGGTGCCATAATGAATAGAGCTCTTGGCTTGGGTGTCAGGAAGACCTGAGGTCAAATCTAGCCTCAACACTTACTAATTGTGTGACCCTGGGCAATTCACTCTACATCCCCTTGTTTCAGTTCCCGCAATGATAAAATTGGGATAATAATAGCACCTAAGCCACAGGGTTGTTGTAAGGATCAAATGAGATAATTGTTTTGAAAAAAAAAAAAACACTTAGCACAGCATCTGGAACATAGTAGGTACTATATAAATGCTTATTTTCTTCCCTTATCTTCTTTTTTCTTCCTTTCCCATCCTTCTTTTCTCTTCCTTTAAGTCATATGCTACATTAAAACCGAACAGAGCTGATGAAGTTTTTAATCCATTTGGGCCCATACAAATCAGCCTGAGTCTGGGTTACTGGTATCCAAGAGTCAGAGACTACATATAAGATGAGTGTCCTTACCCTCAAAATTATTTGTGAGTGTTTTTATTTTATTATATGTATATACATATATAGTGTATATATATATATATATATATATATATATATATATATATATATCCTCTTTCCCTCTTCCAAATAGAATGCAAGCTTCTTGAAGGCAGGGAATGTTTTGTCTTTATATTTTTAGGATCTAAGATACTGCATGAAATATAGTTGGTACTTTATAAATGTTGAGTTGAATTGAATTGAGTAAGTATTGAGCAGTTACAGAAACATAAATACATCTCTAACAAGGATGCCAAATAATGAGAGCCCTGTCTTTACAGCATATGCAAAAATTTCTGTCCAGTATCAGTCCATATCCATGATTCAGAGCATGTATATGTAACTTCCAAGTGATTTCTGTTGTCTTAGTGTATAGCAATGACATTTTTTAAAATTAGCTACTGAGATGGGACTGAATGTATGTACAAAAGACTTGGACAAATGAAGGCTCTTTTTCTTTCTTGCTAATTCTCAAATAAGGAGGAAAGAAGAAATACTGTGGGCCTCCAGGTTGGTGCAGAGACCTAAGGTTCTCTCACCCAGTTACCATGTGGTCGTGAATGCACCGTGCTGTTCTTTTCTCTGTCATGTTTCTTTTTTTTCCCCACATCTTAGGTGAAAGAGCACCAGAAATGGAACAGACAAAAATTATTATGTTCTTATAAAGGTTGGAAGAATCTATAGAGGTCCAGCATCTGAAACCCATAACAAAATATTTGGGTTGACATAGCAGCCAAGAAAGGTGAGGAACCAGTCCTGCTTGACTAAAAATATCAATGCATTAACTTAGCCCCTGGGGCACTGTCTTGCAAGCAACTCATCCAATGGCTATGGTACACCCAGAAGTGAACTTAGTGAGTAGAATATTGGTAGTCATCACTTTAAATCCGGATCTACTCTTTCTAGAGACTGAGGTGGTAGGGCAGACTAGGCTCTCAGTTTGGGAAGTTTTTATATTTAGGTTCTTAAAAAAATGTTTTTAAACCCTGAATTTCTGTCCTAGCAACAACTCTAAGGCAGAAGGTCAAGAGCTTGGCAAATGGGGTTAAGGGTCACACAGCTAGGAAGCATCTGAGGTCAGACTTGAACCCAGGTCCTCCAGACTCCACTAAGCCTTCTAGCTGCCCTTATACTTAGGTTCTTGATATAATTTCTCAGTAAATATCTCTTTGTAAAACCCAATTACTATTAATTAATATTGAGGAGAGATCAACTGGTCAAACTGGTATTGGGGCAATAAAATCTTGTTTGTAATATATTTTGAAAAATTTCAAAGCACTATGCAAATGCTAAAATTATTAATTATTATTATCATCATAGCTGATGATTGATATTAGAGGGAAATGGGGGCTTGTGAGTAACAGAATTAGAAACTCCTCAAGGATACCCCTAGAACCTTGGGGGGACGGTGGAAATAGCTATTTCCTGCAGACCCATTTTGATAAGTCAAGTAGAGTTGGACAGTGAGCTTATTACCTACACATTTTTTCATATAAACTACCCTCCCAATATTAACACAGTAGTTTAAATTGGGTTTTTCCAAGTTTTTCAGGGCAACAGTTGTTAGTATATCAGCATGTTTTTTTGAACGATATTGTTTGAGTGATAATATTTTCTGTGACAGAATTTCCACTATCTTTTCTCCTAATTTTTATGAAGGAGGCATCTTGTGCCGAACCTTCTACCTAACGTTGCTGTTCTTTTTTTGCCTGGCAGGCCAGTTCCAAAGATATATATTTTTCCTTCCTCCTCCTCTTTGCTCTCCCCATACAGTTTTCTGGGTTCATGAGTTGATAAATGAAAGAGGGTTTGGAGCAAATGCTGCAGTCACATGAGTATAATGTTTTGCATAAGACTTATAATTACCATTAATTAACCCACATAGAGTCTTCAGTGGAAGGTTTCCCTGACCTCCTTTCCAATTTTCCCCTCCAGAGGTCTGGTCCTTCTCAAGTCAGTGCCAAAAACTTCCCTCAGAATCTGCCCGAGTTTGTGAACACAGAGAAACAGAGTGCAGTGTCAGCCTGCTGACTGAAAATATTTACCAGTTTTTTGACCAGAAGACAGCAGAGAGTATGAAATACAGGAATGGGATTAGACTGTCAGAATAGGTTTGAGAACGTAAATTATTTCCTTTGTCAGCTCTAAGCTTTAGGGAAGGGTTAGAGCAGAAGGGAAATTTGTGACTACAATTATGAAATATATATTAATATGAAAAGGAATTTTGCTGGTGGAAATGAACTCTCTTTGCATTCCACACATCATAACGATATGGAAAAGAAACATGAGGATTAGGGGTGTTGCTTCTAATCAACACATACTTATTAGGCCTTTATATTGAGGTAACTGAGAAAAAGAAAATTAATACTTAGTTGTCTCCCTATGTCTATTAAATGTGAATAGTTCAAGAGGGCTTGAACGTGGTAGGGGTGGGGAGGGGGAAATAAGATAAGCAACACATGTGAGGCAGTGGTAGACTGAAATCTGGAGACCTAATTTTGGATACGGATTCTTCCACTCATTGATTGTGTGACTTAAGTCATTTCCTCATAATCTGAGGCTCAGTTTTCTTTCCTGTAAAATGAGAGTGCTGGATTTGAATCAAATCTAAGGTCTTTCCCTACCTTTATGATCTTTAACTTACTTCTTTTCAGGTGAGTTTGACCCAAATCTGATAGTGGACTGACCTAAAAGTATAAGGCTTGGTATATAGAAGGCATGTAATAAATGTGTGTGTGTTTTTTTCTTTAACCACATAAATGAAGGACTATGTTAGTAAGCTGATTGAAACATTAATAAAACTACAACTGACATCACAAAATGGTGAATTAAATAAAACATATCTTCCGAGGCAATTAGAAAAATAATTTCTCTAAGTATGTTTCAGAACAGGTACCAATCTGCTTTGGTGGAGTGGGAGTTTCCTCACCAAGAGTTCTTTATACAAATTAAATCAAGTCTAACTAACACACACACACACACACACACACACACACACACACACACACAAAACCTGTAATGAATATTTTATTGGGCATTTAACTATGGGATTAAGAGTCATTGTCTTCTGTGTATTCTCAAGTATGGGATACAATCATTCATTGCTAACATTCTAATTCAATAATACATTTTAGAGTTATGAGAATTTGGATGGAGAGGTTCAAATCCTGCTTCTGACAAATATTGGCAGTGTGATCCTTCGCAAATCCTATTCCACAGCCATCTCTGCAGCAAAAGGAAGGAAGGGAGTCCTCATCTCTTCTATAAGGCCAGGATTTGGTAACATAATAATACAACATTTATTGTAGTCTCATTGTTCTTTTCATTTACATTACAGAAATGGTTGTATAAGCCATTTTCCTGGTTCTGCTTATTTCAATCTGCATCAATCAGTTCACATTTGTGCGACTTCATCATAGGCATTATTTTTTAGAGCAGAATAATATTCCATGACATTCATGTACCATAAATTGTTTAACCATTCCCCGATCAATATGCATTTACTTTGTTTCTAATTCTTTGCTATCATAAGAAAAAAATGTTGTAGTATTGATGGTACCTTTCTTTCTTTTTTGTTTTTAATCACTGACCCTCTTTAAGGTATGTGCTAGGATCTCTGGGTCCGAGGGTAAAGACATCTCAGTCAGTTTCTTCCTAATTCCAAATGGCTCTTCAAAATGTGAGGTCAATCCACAGCTCCACCAACAAATGGGCATTTTAAGATCTGTTTCCCTAACTGCTCTAAGATTGACCATTCTCATTTTTTGTTACCTTTGCCAGTTTGTTGTGTGTGAAGTGACACCTTAAAATTGTTTTGACTTGCAAATATCTTATTATCAGTGTGTTAGCCTATTTAAAAATATTCTCCTGCCTTATATTTGTTACTAGTTTGCAATTCTTTTAACAACAATTTGTATTCTTTGATAATATCAACTGGTGAATGGCTTTTAATCTTTAGAGATTTTTTCTTCTCTATAAATGCATATTACATATGCAGTATGACTCTATAAATATATGTATGTATATATATATATATTTGTTGGTTGCCTATATATCTTGGATATCAAATACTATTTGATATAAAAATGTTTTCTACCCATTCAACTGCATCCCTTCATACCCTGGTATGTTAATTTTTTCAAGAAGTTTTTCAATTTCTCAATAAACTTTTAGTATCTGAAAAGAATGAATATGGTGACAATGGGTTTTAAAAACAAAAATAAATAGCTAATACTAATGTAGTACTTTAAAGTTTGCACAATACTTTACACATGTCCTATTTAGGACTACATTGTAACATTTTAAATACTCTATCAAGGTGGTGGAGAGAGTCCCCATGTGTAAAAGAGGCTCAGGTACATGGGAACCCAGGAGAGCCCACCTTGGCCCAGTCCTTCTCCTGGATTGTCCTTTCATCTTTATTGAAATGTCATATACATACATGTAAAACCTAGTGGAATTGCGTTTTGGCTATGGTAGAGGGGTGGGAGGAGGGGAGGGAAAGAACATGAATCATGTAACTGTGGGAAAATATTCTTAATCAATAAAATTAAATTAAAAAAAGAAATGCCATATACATATGGATATAGAAATAAATACAGTCTGTGTGGCCTATCTAGCTATATTCATTATCAATATATACCACATATATATATATATATTATATGTTTACACACACACACACACACACACACATATATATATACATATAATAGGTATATGTGTATTTGTGTCTATATGCATTATCTATACACCTGCCTGCACATGTGGTCAAGGGAATGATGTCTCAGATTAAAATCTTTCTCTTTGTTTTTTAAAAAATTATTTAATGAATTAATTTAGAATATTTTTCCATGGTTACATGATTCATATTCTTTCCCTCCCTTTTTTCCTTCCCCCCTCCCGTAGCCAATGAGCAATTCCACTGGCTTTTACATGTGTCATTGATCAAGACCTTTTCCCATATTATTGATAATTGCATTAGGGTGATCACTTACAGTCTACATCCCCAATCATATCCCCATCGACCCATGCGATCGAGCAGTTATTTTTCTTCTGTGTTTCTGCTCCCACAGTTCTTTCTCTGGATGTCTCTTTGCTTTTATCCCTCCTGTTTAATACCTTGGACTGGTTTAGAAACTGTTGTCAGTGGCTCTACCAGGTTGGTTATCTCTTGAGGGAGGGGAGGGAATCTATTGCCTAGTGACTTATCCATTTCCAATCTCATATTCTGTACTGCTTGAATCTGTTCTTAAAACAATGGTCATAACCCCCTAATCTCTTTTGATGGCTAAGATCATACCCAAAACAGAGCTAAGGGCTGATGACATTTTATAGTACACCAGGATAAACAGGGTGAAGGAAAAGGTATTCATCGTAGAGGAGAAAGGTGTGGGGGGGGGAGGGAGGGGATTCAGTGAGTATATCCTGATGAGATGCAGCCAGCAGCCCCAGTAACCCAGTTAACAACTTCAGCTCACAGGTGAAAACTGATGTCCCAGCTCTGGAGTGGTATTGCAGTAAGGGCAGATGCTTTCTCTCCAGCTCAGAGATGGGCAGAGGGAGTTGTCTTATAGGGCGGCAGAGGTGATTTCCCCTGACCTGACCAGTGAGGCTAAGTCCTCTCATGGGTCTCAGGCTTTCTTCCTCTTCCTTAGTTGCCTGATTAACAGGGGAGGGGAGGCCACTGATGCCCTATGCTGCTATTGCTAGATAGTGATATGTACAGAGGGCCAAATGATCTCAAGATGAACGATATCCTCTTACTATCCTTGGGTCACCTCTTTCTCCTTCCAGAGTCTCTCTCCCAGAACTCTTTGTATAGTCCCAGAAGCTTTCATACAAGTGATCCCTTTAGCTGTCAATAGAATCCTGAGAAAGATCCTGTATGCCTGGAGTTACCCTGACCCAGGGCCACATTCTGAGGT
This sequence comes from Gracilinanus agilis, assembly GCF_016433145.1. Taxonomy (NCBI): domain Eukaryota; kingdom Metazoa; phylum Chordata; class Mammalia; order Didelphimorphia; family Didelphidae; genus Gracilinanus; species Gracilinanus agilis. The sequence continues at coordinate 293,190,837 of NC_058131.1, forward strand.
GGGAATACATGTATTATCTCATTGGCCCTCACAACTATCCTGAGAGAAAGTATCTATTTATTATCTCCATTTTATAGATGAGGAAACTGAGGCAAGCAGGTAAGTACTTTGGCCAGGAATACACAGATAGTAAATTACCATCTTCAGTGGAGAGAATTTTGTAACATTACATAAACTCTCTTCCACTTAAGTCATTGTCTCTTGACTCTTGGTGGCATGGAGGTAACTCTACATTCTTGAAGACTCCATATTAGCAGAGCACAAAAAGAAATTCTGAGACTTTGAATGAGAGCTTGACCCTGAACTGGGAATCTGTTGACAGAGGATCAGCCTAAATAAACACAAATAGGCTCATTAACCAAGATCACACAGCATCACAGATTTCAAGTTGAAAGTGACCTTAGAGGTCGTCTTGTCCACATGAACAAGTAGACAGGCAGCCTACTAAAGTGGACAGAGCGCCAGACTTGGAGTCAGTATGACTAGAATTTAAATTCGGTGTCAGACATTTGCTAATGATGCTAAGCAATTCACTGCATCTCTCTAGTAATCAGTTTTACAGGATCTTGGATTCACAGATTTAGAATTTGAAGGGAACTTACAAAGGGATTGAGCCGAGATAGTTCATTTTACAAATAAGAAACTGAGTGACTTACCCAACATCACATAGACAATGACAGAAATATACTTTGGATTCAGACATGCTGAATTTAAAATTACTGTGTTTTTTTGAGGGTTTTTTTGTGTGTGCATCAAAGAGCTCATTAAGATCATCTAGGGTATGAAGAGGTGGTGATCTGAATTGGTGGAAGGAATATGTACTCCTTGGATATCACAAATCCTCAAAATATATAAAATCTCCTAGGGAACTGGTGGCTTAGAGTCTGCTGGTTCTTTCTCTAGAATTAATGATCTATATTGGAGTAAATCCACAGATTTGGATAGAGTCATTGACAAATGACCCAAGTCATGGCCCAAAAGGTATCAAAATCATTACACAGATGCAGGTATGCCTTTCTTTCAGATTTACTTATTTCTGGTGACTTATAAAGTACAAACTTATACATAAAGGAATGTACCTCTGGAGTAGAAGAAGAATGGAGCCAGGACCTCTCATAGATGGTGATTTTCATATTTTTATACCCTTTAGAATATGAATCCCCTGAAATCAGAGATGCTGGTTTGACTTTTTTTTTGTATCCCTAAAACTTATCACAGAGCTTGGCACATAATAAATGCTTGATAAATGTTTGTTGACTGACTGTTGAATCCCTTTCCCAATGTAGTAGGCACCCAATAAATGTTTACTGATTGAAATGGATTGAATTGAATTTATGATTCATTTTTTAAAGTAAATATAACCCATGTCCTTAGAAATCTTGGGTCCTAGGAGCTCTGCAAGGAAAGCAAAAAGAAGAGTCCCTACTGGCAGAGGCTGAAGAATCCAGGAATTATCCCCAGGGGTACTTTAGCACACAGGTATTATTAATTCTAAAAAGACCAGCTTTCAGGGAAGGGACCTCTTTGCTCTCTGATGGCAGATAGAAATCTCATTTGTTGTTTATTTGGGTGATAGGAAATGGCACCTTTCTCATTCTTGTTTATTGGTAGCTGAGACAGAGAACATGGCTCTGTTAAATGGTTTTTAAAAGTTAAAATAGAAGGGAAGAGACATCATCTTTGCTCATGTGGCATACACATAGCTAGGCTTTCCTACCTCCTCAAGCCCCTGTTCCTCAGCTTGGCCTATAGAGTCTGAGCTGGGATTGGGGGAGAGAGTAATGGAGTAACACCAGTTTGACAAGATTGAGCTGCTTGAAGAGCCATCAGATGTCACTGTGAGAGAGAACGAGCCACTATCAAAGGCGCTTACGATTCAGCTCCATATTGCAGGAGAAATCTTTTTTTTATTAAAATGCTTTGTGCTGTAGGATATGGGGAGTTACACTGATCTGTAACTCTGACTATGTTTGCCCAGAGCACACCATTAGATGCTTTGTCTTCCTTAAAATAATATTAAGACGGGCTTTATTCTCTTCTGGTTCACATTAAGAATGGTTGTGTGCAGTCACAGACTTTTTAACACAGTGTTTCTCAACCAAAGGGCCAAGGAGGGAGGGTAGAATTATTGGAAGGGGTCTGGGAATCCATCTGTGTATCAAGCATTGGTATTTTGGCATTTAATTCAACATAATATACAGCATTATTCAGTAACATCAATCAATAATTGCATTTATACCACTCTTACTATATGCCAGGAACTGTGCTAGAACTGGGGATATAGGGGCAAAAATGAATCTGCCTCTGCCCTCTGGGAGCTTACGATGTATTGGGAAAGACAACATGCAGATGTTCAGTTAAATACAAAATAAAAGTAAATTTTTATACATACATACATATATATATGTATGTATATATATGTATGTATGAAATGGGAAGCGCTACCAGCTAGGAGAGGATTTGGAAAACATCTGTGCAGAAGGTGATGCTTTTCTCTGCAGAATAAATTGTTATCTTTTACCTTATAAGGTTTTTTTTTTGATCTGCTTGTTTTTTGGTTCAGACCTATTATTTTTTCTAAATATAAACAATGCCTAGTTTAATAGAAACATTCAAATTTGGTGTGGCAACCCCATAGCCTTTGAGCAAGGATTCTTATCAATTTATAGAACCCCTTTTGTCGAAGGGAAATTTTTTGAAAAAAAAAATGACTATTTTCACTAATCTCTAACTGAAAGTTAGCATTTTCTTCAAATATGAATTAAAAAGTAAATATTCTTACAAGACAAGGTTCAGAGCTTCACCAGACTGTCAAAAAGGTCCACGACAAGGAAAATATTAAGAATACTTTTATTAGAGAGGTGCTTAGTAGCACTAGGAAATTATTTTGCCCATAGTCACACAGCTGTCAAAGGTAGAACCTGAAATGAGGCCTTCAACTCCATGGTCATCATATCTCTATCCACTGTGTCTACATCCACTGTTTCTCAAATTTTTGCATTATTATTTGTCACATATAATTGAGACGACATTGTTATATAGCACAAAATCATTAAAAATACTACTGAATTGATAGTACCTTTCTATTATATATTTTCTCAAACAACCAATTTTAACAGTATGGCTAGTCCATTGTTAGGGTCTGCAATTTTTTTTTATGTATTATAATGGGATTTCTGTACTTTAAAAAGTTTGGAACACCTAGGATAGAGTATGTCAATAGCAATCTCTCCAAAAGGGCTTTAAAAAACCTTATCTGAAACATGAAATGTATTATGTTTTCAAGATAGCTTATAATTTATAAGCCAAGTACAACAAATTTGTTTTAATATTATTATTTCTAAAATGTAATTCATTTGTGTGAAAACAGCTGAAACTATCAGGATCAAGAGAAGGATTAAATGCATAAAATCATTTCTACAAATGATACAAAAATCATTTGTAGCAGCATTCCTTACAGATAAAAGATACTCCATCAAGATTATTTTTTATTTATAAAGAAAACAGAGTAGATAACAGCACCATTAACATACGAGTTAATCAGCTTTCCTGTCTTTTGCAGTGTGTTCAGGCCAATTAGTATTTGGAAGATAAAACTGGTACATTTGATTATCCCTGAGCAACTCATGCTTTTAAAGAAATCTGGCAGCAAATCCTTTAAAGATACGGCTTTTTTACAATGCGACATGCTCAGTTTTGTGTTTCTCTGAGCATGTGAAGGAATCTCGTAATGCATATTACAGCAGTATCCTCTGTGGAGGGTTTTCCCATAAATAATACCCTTCTTAAGTGGTGTGATCTGTATTATTATTTTTCTCCTGTGAACAAGAGGTGTCTTGTACATGTTATTTTCCAACTGCTCAGAGTAAAATGTGGGCAGGATCGGTGTTTCTAATTCAAGAATAAACTAGAAGAAATGTTATGTTTAAAACTGCATGAATGCTGGGACTTCCAGCAATACACAAGTGAGAAACAAGTGACTTCTCTCTCTGCCCAAATTTGACTTCCCTTTTTGCCTGAGCCCGGTGCTTCCACATTTAAATATATCTTGCCTGAGTTGTCACAAAGATTCTTTGTACATTATTCTAAAAAGCCTTAGGCACAGGATTATGTGTTCTTACACATCTTATTTTAGGAATCAGCAGCTAAGTCTACCGAAGGTAAATTTATGTTTAGAGCTATCAATAAAACATAACTAGGAGTCTGTTAAAAGAGTGAGCACACACATATTTGTGCATACACACATCCTTAGAAACCTAACCTTATCTTTTCCTTTTTCCTTCAAATTATTAAAAAGCAACTTTTTTATTTATTTCTTTATTTTTGCCTTTGGTGAAAAAGTAATCTCCTAAGACAAGCTATACTTAAATACTTCAGAGATACCTGAAGGCCTTATTTTTGGACTGAAGTATCAAGGGAGAGTTACACAAAAATATAAGAACAGCTTTAATTTCAGTGCCTTCGAGTAATGCCAAAGGCTTTAAAAATCAGATGTCCATCATGAAAAGTCTGTTTTATCAGCCAAAAGATAATCTTTGTCAACAGTCGTAATTAATTGAGCTGAAAGGATGGCTTTGCTCCAGAATCAGAGCAGTGAGGTGGAAAACTGGGTCAGGGGAGACCTAGGTTTGAATTCCGGATTTGGCACTTAATAGCAGTGTTCCCTCATCCCCTTTAATAACCTCAGTTTCCTCATCTGACAAATGGCGGCAATCATACTTGGAGTACTCACTACATAGAGTTTGTAGTGAGGAAGATGCTTTATGAAACCTTAAAGTAGAGTTTTGACTACAAACATCATCTTAGAAAAGATGCTGCCCCAATGGTTATCATTAATGAGACCATTTAGCCAAGAGAGAAAATAATTACCTATCATTACTTATTTCTAAATTTAAAAAAAAAACCAAACATTTTATATTCATGTAGCTTCCTGTGCCTGTTTAGGTATATGTTTAGAGTTGAAAAATGAGAGACAACCAAAAAAAGAAATATTTAATCCTGTGGCCCCTACCTTTGGAATGGTGGGCATTGACAGCCAGGATCCGTCACAACTTTTTGCTTTTATCAGTCAGTTCTTACTCAATGCTCTCTACTTCATGTCCCAGAGAGCTTTTTCTGCACAATTGCTGGGGTAGGGCGAATGGATGGACAACAGGGAGTGGGCACTGTTCATTGGGAAAAGAAGAAGTGTGCCGTAAACTGACTGGCAACCCTCACTTTCTAAAGATGGAGACTAGAGAAGTGAATATTTTTTTTCCTAAATTATCTTCACCTTTCACTTCAAATCTTTACCCAGACAAACGCAGAAGGTTGCTTTTGTATGATGCTTTGTAGTTTGCACAATGCTTTCCTATTGTCATTTGATTCTCAAAAAAAAAAATTATCCTCATTTCAAAGATGAGGAAACTGAGGTCCACAGAGGTGTGACGTGAGTTATTTCAGAGTCACAAAGTAAGTGAAAAGGCAAGTCTCTACCACTCCAAGGGGTCACTTCATTCTACTTCTAAGCCACTCAGTGCACAGTGTTGGATTGGGGTTTTAGTTTTGCATTATCCTCTGTTCCTTGCCAAATATCATTTTAGGTGTCAGCAGTGGATATTAATAGAATTCTGGGAGAATGAAGAAACTCAATGAAGTTGAGAAGTATGAACAGATGAAATCTGTCCTTTTACTTTATAGATATACTGTACTTTGTGACTTGAAAAAGGAGAGCATTTGACAAGAACAATGAAGACTTAGACAGCTAGTACTGAATCTGGAATAAGAAGACTTGAATTCAAATTTCTCTCAATATTTAATACTTATAAACTTCACCAGTTATTTTATCCTCTCTCTTCATATCTTAAAAAGAAGACCAGATGATCTCTAATGTGCCTTCCAATTCTAATTTCTGTAATTCTATGATCCATTTCTCTGAAATATATAATTCTATCTACAGGCAGAGAGATGGCAGAATGACCACCAGGCTTTCTTCCTCTTCCCCAAACAGTGAATTTTAAAGATTTTATAATTTGCTGCTATATTCATTGAAGCTGGAATTCAATTTCGAGCTATTTTGTTGTCATAATAATAATGTCATTTATTTTGCATTTTATAGTTGCAAAGTATTTTATACTTATCTCATGTGTGACCCTTACAACTACCCTCAGAGGTAGGTGATATGTTTACTATACGGTGGAAGAAATTGAGATTCAGAAAAAATGAGTTGACTGAGTTGTCACAACTAGAAAAGGATAGGGCGGGGATTGAACCCATGTCTCTTCTGTCTAGTGTTCTTTGCTCTAAGAAATGCTGCTGGCTCAGCTCTATAATTTATAGGTTTCTGCCCTGGATTGTTATTTTGTTCTGTTTAACTGATTTGGCAATTGTTTGTCATGATAAAGCTTTGGAGAAAGTTTGAACCATGATTTTTGGCTGTTAAATATTCCCAGAAGCATTTCCTCAGAGAGATCTAACTCTTTTTTTTTTGTTTGTTTTATTTTCTCTTTGTACCCTGTGGGCTTTGGTCCTTTCTGATGTATTCACAAGGAGGCACCATCCAAAGAAGATAAACCTCCACACTAGCTACTTCCCTATGCATCTTTGCTGTAAATTCCATCCCCTAGTTATCCTTGGGTAGTGATGGCAAGATATGGAACACCAAAGGAATTGCGGGAGCCCTGATTGGGCCATCTGTTTCAAGGTCAGCTTGGTGGCCAACAAAACAGAACAAAACAAAACAAAAAACCTTAACTAAGCCATAAGGTATGTTCGTGTGTGGGCAATGATACTTAAAATATATCTATCAACTTTAATACTTTAAAATTCAGTTGTTTGCTGATCAGCCACAGCTACTTAAATTGACCAATCTATCTCACCCCAGCTGGAGATCAAGGGATCAGCACTTAATTTCATTCCCTGAATAAAGAATTTTTTTTATATCCACATGGAAATATCGGAACATGAAAGGTTAAGTCAATATGGAGTTTTACATTACTTAAAGGGCATTTGCATCAAAGCAGCCCGGGATGCAATTCACTTGTTTAATGAATTTTTTATGCTTATTTAATGAATTTCACAAAGGTTTGGTGTTTTTCATAAAATGGATAAGGACTTCCAGTTTTATGAAATAATAAAAACGGAACTGAAGTTATGAAATGAGCAATCTCATTAGGTAGGCATGATATATTCATAGGAAAGTGTACATGTTTCTGAATTATTGCCTGGCCTCCATTGCTCGAACAGTGACTTGTTATAATAGTATGGCAAATATTCTCCTAGTTAAGATATCAAGAACTGACAGAAGGAAATTGCATTTTCCCCATTTCTAATAATGACATAATTAACACCGATTTAAAATAATTACCTGAGCATTGTTTCTTGAGCACACCGAGGTCTGTTTCAATGGTAAATGTCTAGCAATAGACTTAAGAACCTCAAATGCCCATTCCCCTTTTCTTTTTTAATTTTGTATTTGTTAAAGTAACGGTGGTCTCTGCCTTTCGTTTTTAATATTTTAGTGAGCAAACAGAGAATAAAGGGAAATATTACGTTCCTGCTGTCATCTTTCTGCGGCAGTGTGCTATTGTGCAGGGCAATGGAGTTAATTCTCCCTCTGTGAGCTTTCTCCCCTCATTTTCTATTTCTTTGGTCTTAGTGGCTCTTCAGGACAGGAGTGAATTTGCAACTTTCCTGGGCCAGCCACAGAGACCCAGTTGTCGTGTCGCTCGCTGCCTTTGGTGAGGGAGCTCTGATCAGGCTTGGGAGCATCAGGTTCTGGGCTCTGGCTTTGAGCTTTTGCATGCTGCTTGCGGCTCTCACGGCTGTGGCCTGGTCTCATTGGGGAAAATGAGAAACTGTTTCATCTTGCTTCTTTCTCCTATTCAAAAGGACAGGCAGATGGATCCATCCTCCAGCATTCAACACTGATATCCATCTAAACTCAGTTAATAATACAGTAAAACTTCATTAATTCGGGTGCCACTGATTTCCCTCAATAAATATGTATTGAAAATGATCAATTCAGACATTTAATTCAGAAAGTATCTATTGAACTCTCACTATGTGCCCAACCTTGTGCTGGGGACTGTGGAAGAAACCTAAGAAGGAAGACCTGCTTCTGAGTATTTGAAGGTCTCTGTGTGCAAGAAGACTTGCTCTATTTTTTTAACCCTTACCTTCCATCTTAGAATCAATACTGCAATACCGTGAATTGGTTTCAAGGCAAAGAGGTAAGCACTAGGCAATGGGGGTTAAGTAACTTGCCCAGGGTCACACAGTTAGGAAGTGTCTGAGGCTACATTTGAACCCAGGACGTTCTGTCTTTAGGCCTGGCTATTTAAATCCATGGAATCACTTAGCTATCCCCAAGACTTGCTCTTCTTAGTCTCAGAAGGCAAAAATCAGAACAGGGGGAAATGGGAAGGGGAAGTTGCAGAGACACAGATTTGAGCTTTGAATGAGGAAAAACTTCCTGATGATTAGATCTGTCTAGAAGTGGAGTGGGATGCTTTGGATGATAGTGAGTTCCCCTTCACTGGAGGTTTTCAGACAGGGACAGAGTGAGCACTTCTTGGAGATGTCATAGAGAGAAATCCTTTTTAGAAACTGGTTGTATAAGATGATCTCTAAGGTCTCCTTAATTCCGAGATTCTGGATTCAGCAATACAAATGCAAATCCAACAATAAATCATTTATTCTTTTATTGGGAGATAAGACACAGGAAAGAGTTAGAGAACATAGTCCAAAATTTTTCATATGTAAGGGCTGATGAAACTACTTGCAAAGGAAAAATAATTGAAGCTAGCATTTATAGAGTGCCTACTATGTGGCAAGTATTGTGCAAAGTGTTTTACAATTTGATCTCATTTGATCCTCACAAAAACCCTACAAAAGAGATATTATTATTATTATTCCATTTCACAGTTGAAGAAACTGAGGCAAACAGAGATTAAGAGACTTGTTCCAGGTTACAAAGGTAGTAAGTGTTTAGGGTCGAATTCCAACTTTGGCCTTTTCTGGCTTTAGGCCCAATGCTCTAGACACTGTGTTACCTAGCTGCCTCCTGTGCCACTTAGCTACCCAAGTCACTGAAGATTTGGACTAGTCCGCAAAAATGTCATAGAAAATATAAGGTTTGACTTAAATGATCTGATTGGAGGAGAAGGAAGAGGAAGGTATAGTTGCATTAGCAAGGGTATAGGAGTGAAGATGAGCAGACAGTCTGAGTAGAAGACAAGAAATAGCTGGAGAAAAGATTAGAGAACAGGAAGGTATTATCTTTTCTGGATGGACAACTTAGAATGGAAGGCTGAGCCATTTGGCCTGACCCAGAACTTCACAGGAACTTCAGAGCTACAAGAAACTAAGCACAATAGTTGGGGAAGCCCTACAGGAGGGGCAAAGACTTGTCCAAGGCTAGAAAACTACAATCCAACTCTTCTGACTTCTATCTTAATTCTTGATAATCGATTTATTTTCTTTGGTAGGTTTGGGATTAGGTTTGAATACTGCCTCTCCTGAGTTACTTGTTAAACCATTTTCAAGTTATTTAACTTCTCGAGGCCTCAATTTCCTCATTTGTGAAAGTGAGTGAGTCAGACTATGTGGGCTCTAATGAAGCTAGATCCCTTCCTTCCTTTTGTAAATCTGTGACTGTATGGTTGCATTCTCATTTATCTATTTCAGGGATCTAGTTCCTACTGGTTTTAAATCTGTGATCAAATGTTCTTATTCTCATTTATCTCAAATAGAGAGCTGAGGGAGAGGAGGATCATTTGTTGGGGTGGGGATGGGAAATCAAGTTCATTAATAGTTTAAGTTAATGGAGGTTACCCTAAAGATTGAATTTCATTGAATTCCACATCCTCACTTTTTAAGTTTAGTTTATTGCCTTATTTCCATGAGCTCTGATCTAACTGAACTAATGGACATGACTTATTTTTCAGGCTGTGTTGAGATATTGCACAGTTCACAATCCTAGCAAAGGAAGCTGATTTGGAATAAATATGTCACTGAATGGCTGTTAGTTTTGAAATCAGCACAATCTGCAAAACAAGCTCTCCCTGGGTGGAAGGAATAACATGAACATCTGATTAAGATAAGAAATAAACTCCCTCCCCCCCTGAAACAAACTCCAGTACTGTCTTCTGGAATTAGGAAAACTCAAATCAATATCCCTACACAGCCATATCAGTGCTCACATTGAATATTTCACATATGTAAGAAAGAAAGTCACTGAAATATGACATGCAAATGGGCAGAAAAGCCTGGTGGTATTACTCCATTATGGTATAACATCTCAGGATGCCAGATCTCCCTATCAGTCAAGTTGAACTGAGATACTAAAGAGTGCTTCATCACCTTCTGTTCCTTTCCACTCACACATTTTCAAAGAGAGCCATTTAGCTGTATTCTCTTCCTTAATTTTCCTAGATTTCAAAAGCTGCTTGAATGGCGAGAAGTCCCACATTTCTGTACCCCTCTCTTGTCCTTTCATTTAATCAAACCAATAGTTTAGGATCTGAAGATTTAAAGAGACCCAGATGATCAGTTAGCTCAGGGGTTCTTAATCTAGAGCCCATCATTTTCCCTGAGGAGACCAAGAATAAACTCCAAGTGAACTTGAATGGGAGAAAATTGATTATTTTTTTCAACTTTTAGCTGAAATTGAGCATTTCATTCAATTATGAGTATAAACAAAAGACATTATGCTAAGGAGATTACAGGTTTCAATAGACTGACAAAGGGGTCCATGATACAAAAAAGATTAAGAATCCCTAATCTAGTCCAATCCCTTCATTTTTTTCCTGAGAGGGGAAATGATTTGCCCCAAATCTTACAGAAATAGGGCTTTCAACAATAGGAAGACATTTGAGTCATTCTAAAAAAATCTAGAGTCAAACAGGCTAGGTTTTTTTTCATCTTTCAATGTTTTCCTGATTATATGTAAAAGTAATTTTTGATATTAGTTTTCTAAAATTTTAAGTTTTCAATTATCTTCCTCCTTCCCTGAGTCAGTAAGCAATTTTATATAGGCTATTCATGTGATATTATACAAAACATATTTCCATGTTGGTCATGATGTAGAAGAAAACATGTCAAAAAAACTCATAGAGAAAAAAGTGAAATAATATGACTCCATCAACTATTTCTCTGCAGATGGATAGCATTTTTTATCATAAGTTCTTCAGATTTATCTTGGATCATTGTATTGCTGAGAATAGTTAAATTATTCACAGTTGAACATCTTATAATATTACCCCTCCTGTATACAATGTTATGGTTCTGCTCACTTCACTTTGTGTCAGTTCATATCTTTACAGGTTTTTCTGAAATCATCTTTCAAGCAGGCTAGCTGAAAAACAAATATTTCAAATGGGAGAAATGAAGTTAAATAAAGAAATTAATAAGAAAGACTAAACAATGAAATTATTTTTCTTGTATTTTCTAGGCATAGGCAAGACTACTTTAAAAAATGAAGTTTTTAAAATTGATATAAGAAGACAGAAAGAGATCACTTAAAGGCAAATAAATCCAAGAGACTAAAATTTAAAGGGAAAAAAGAGTTAGGAGAAAGGAAGGAGAAATAATTGAATTTACATTGCATGCACTAAAACCCATTATCTCATAAGTGAATCATTATTTTGGGGGGCTGATTTATGATGGGTACTAAGAGAGCAATTACTCAAGCAGGAGAAGTGAGGCAAATGAAGAAATTGGAGATATATGTACTTCCTCTAAGCTTAGTTTTCAGATTGAGGAGGGAGAACAATCTCATCAATCCTTTGACTTGCCTAAGAAAATGCAGGAGATCCAGTGGAACTGCTTGTCAGCTTTGAGAGGAGGCGAAGAAAGATTAGGGGTGGGGGGAATCATGAATCATGTAACCATGGAAAAATATTCTAAATAAAAACAAATGCAGGAGACTAATGTAAAACACAATGGAGTAAAGTGATCTGGGATGGGGGACAAAGAGATGAAACTCTTTCTGGGGATGATGGAGACAGGCTCCTATAAACGGTTTATTGGGAATTATGGGAAATCTGGGGAGGAAGGAGTAATTCAAGAGATTATCTGCTCTGAGCGAGTCATGGTTTCTAAGAGTGCAACTCATTCAGAGATGGGGTGTATTACCTTTCAGGACACCTAGCATTTGGAGGAGGCACAAGCCAAATGGTAGCATATTCTGTCCCTAGAATAGTAAGTGGCGAATATGTGTACAGAGTAGGAACAGGTCTTCTAACTCAGGAAGAAAAAAAACATGTGTTTTTTACCATCCCACACTGCTGCCTTCATGAGTAATCTTCTTAGGGACTGAGGTTCATGAAATCAAATCAACAAGCACTTATGCATTAGGCATTGTGCTAAACCCTGGGAGAAAGAAAGACAGCCCCTTCCCTCAGAGAGCTTATATTCTAATGATGAAGATGTCACAAGAAAAAAAGGTATAAAGGACCAGGGAAGAGGGAAGACACCAGAATTTGGTCAAAATAGAGACAGTTCATAGAAGCAGGAGTGGACCCAGGAGAAGAGTAAAGATATGTCTGATCTCAGAACTTTCCTTAAAAAATGAAGGGTGTGCAAGAACCAGCCAATCAGAAGAAGGGACTGCAAGTGGAATGTATTTTCAAGTGTTAGAAATCCAGGTTATGCTTCTAGAGTGGGGGAGTAGGGAAGGGAAGGTATAAAAAAAGCTCTTAAAGAAAATCAAACTTTTTTTGTAAGTTGGGGCAAAAAGGAAAGGGGATGACCTGAAATTTTTAAATAATAGATGAATTCAATTGAGTAGAAAGTAGTTATCTCTTAGAAGCTCTACCTTCTTTGAGCAAAAGAGAGAAGGTAAAGAAAGAACATGTAAGTTCTTGAATGAGATATTATTTTGGAATAGATTAGAAAGTAAAGAAATAAGGAGGGAGAAGTGTATTTATATATGCATATATATATATTATAAGATTGTCGCAAATGACTACTAATTGAGTTTAAGAGTGGTTGGAAGGGAGATAGAGTACAGCTTTTTGATTCATCTTCTTGTCTAATCTAAAGATAATAACAGAGATAAAGAGATAATTAAAAAGAAAATAAGGAAATTATAATTTAAATAAACTCCAAAAATTTAGGAAAATACAGCAAGTTTTAACAATTAAAATTTTGCCTCATGTCTTCCTTTATGATATCTATTTTACAAGATTTTGAAATAAAATCAAGTATTTCTTATGAAATCATACTTTTATGTGTTGGTTATTAAGTATACCTTTGACAAATTGTTTTCTTCATGTTTAGTCTTGATTTTGCTTATAGATTTTTCAATGGAGTTTAAAACAAGTTTACATGAGATTGAAGCATATTTATTTTTAGCTATTGAATAGATTTCTTAACTCTATGATTTGGGGAGATGAGAATCCATCTCAATTTGAGAATTTTTGTAATACCAGAACAACTGTGCTTCTCAGTATATCAGCACAAGATTGTCATTAGCTCAGTGGAGATAAGATTCCTTGACTAAATGGAAATAAAAAGTCCCCCAAACATTTTTTGGAGTGAATGTTTTATAGTCTAGTGAAGATGCCCAAGTGTTATATAGCCTCACCTGGAACCCTTCTGACAACAGTTCTGGTACAGTTTGGGAAAAATGAGTTTCATTAGCAAAATTTATTCCTTTTGAATTTTTGGTGCTTGTTTCTTTCCATTGTACTGTACATTTTTTCATCATAGTAATGATCTTCAACTTTTTAGTGGTCTTTTTACTGTTTGTTTTTGCTTTTGTTTTTATTTTTGACAATAAGAAATCTGCTCCATAGTACAAAAGATTCAATAACAATCCCTCTAGCTTCTCAATCCTTCTGAAATTCTTTGATTGCTTTCTTAGCATTAATTAAGCTCTTTCACAGCAAAAGTGTGTTGATTCTTGACATTTGTTGTTTTCAGCCACACTTTGTACTTCAATGGGACTTAATTCTATTTGATTTGGATCTTTAGTTGTCTTTGAACTATTTGACTTCCCCAAGGCAATAGTCATTGCAATATCTCTAACAGTCATTGAAGCATGTTCTTTAAGATACAACTTTTGCACATGTCTTTGGAGTAATATTCATTCTTTAAAAACATAGGACAAAACACATGACAAAAGGGAGAAAGGGAACATGTATATGCATGAAATCCATCACTCAACTGTCAGAGAACTAGCTAAAGTTGAGGATATCAGCTCAATCCTGTTTCACCTGGTCAAAGTAACAATGATAATATTAGTTAACATTTTCATAAGTGTTTGCAATGTGCCAGGCACTGTGCTAAGCACTTTACAATTATCTCAGTTGAACCTCACAGCAACCTAGAGAATATAGGTGCTATTATTAATACCCCACTTTATAGATGAGGAAAGTGAGGCAAATGGAAGTTTAGTTATTTGCCCAACTAGTGAGTATCTGAGGCTAGATTTAACTTAGGTCTTCCTGACCCAAGGCTCAACACTACACACTGTGCCACCCAGCTGCCTCTAAAGCAAGTCAGTTTACGATTGGAACAAGCACACATGTGATCTTTCTCTTACAAACTGAAACCATATTATTACATATTCCAAGCTATTTTACAGCAAGAGTTTATTAGTTCATGTACCAGTATAAGTGCCCATTGATTTGAGGATTTTACCTGAACAAACCCTGGTATATAAATGCAGCAGAGTACTGTAGAAAATAAAAGGAATTCAAAGAAAGATGAAATGACTTGTATTAACTGATGCAAAATTAAGTAAACAGAACCAGAAAATCAATATACATAAGAATTACATTAAAGTTAGCAAAAACTTTGCTTCCACATGAAAGCATACTTTAAAATCTCATTGGATATTAAGCATATCTTTAACAAACAGCACATATTTCCAAGTTTAGTCTTGATTTTGCCTATAGATTTTCAGTGGCGTTTAAAACACATGAGTTTGTACTAAGATGTAGATAGGTGAATTCAAATTAATTGAAATGACCAGTCTTCATTCTTGAGAACATTTCAGTTCACTTTTGGAGAGAATGCTAGAGTTCTTGGAGAGAATGCTAGAGAATGTTAGAGAGAATGCCAGGGAAAGCTAGGTTCAAATACCAGCTCTATCGCTGTAGGCATGACTTTTGGCAAATCACTTATCCTCTCTCAACTTTAATATCATCTTATATAAAATGAGGTTTTAAACTAGATAGTCTCTTAGATCCCTCTCAGTTTTACACGAATAATACGATTAGCATAATAATTATACTTCTTTCTTCTTGGTAGAGTCAGGAGATTTACAAGCACAAAATGAAATACGATGCTACTCATGACAATTTTGTCAGTCACTTTTGCTTGACAGTTGAACTTTACTTCAAGGGAGGGCTCATTGTGATATATATAGAATGCCCCCAACATTTAGGTGAAGTTTTAAGGTATTAAACCTTAAACTTCTCTAAGACTTTTAGGACACACTATTGGGAAATAATATGCAAACAAGAGTCACAAATGCGATTTTGGAGAAAAAAAGATATATATGTAAAGGATGTGGTCTTTAAAAGCCTCAGACCTACTCACAGAAATGTGGCCAATAACAAGGTGTTAAACTAACTGTAAAAAATTAGCCCTGCTAAGTGATGCCTTTATGAGGTTAGAACAAGCCCTGTGAGGAAGTCAGAAGAGAGCAACTTACTTGGATGAACAATAATTGAGTAATCCCCAGATTACCTTTAAAAGACAAAGTCTAGTCACTTAGAAACAGATGAGACAGGACCTAACAGCTGGAAAAGAACAAAAATTTTAACTTTTAGAGGGAAGACAATTTTTTTCTTCTCCCTCCTCCCATTAACCATAGTTTCTGGCAGCAGAACTATTTAACCAGGAGAAACAACATCCAGCAATTGTTAGACAGTCATTTTGAGTATGTTCAAGGCACATCTGAGGGAGCAGAGCCGTAGTCTGCAGACATACAGTTTCTGAATTTGCTATCCTTCATAGAATTCTGAGGGTAATTGGAAGGAAAATAAGTGTCTTCTTAAAGTCTTTGATTTCTCACTTAAGAGAACAACCCAATTCCATTCTTTAAATACTGTCCAAGCAATTTAAGGGGTAGGATTCCATTGGAAGAATCGTGCCCATATTAAT
This sequence comes from Gracilinanus agilis, assembly GCF_016433145.1. Classification (NCBI taxonomy): domain Eukaryota; kingdom Metazoa; phylum Chordata; class Mammalia; order Didelphimorphia; family Didelphidae; genus Gracilinanus; species Gracilinanus agilis. Next base: position 293,206,932 of record NC_058131.1, read on the forward strand.
TGGCTAGTTTCTTGCTTAATTTTTTTTTTTACTTTTAGGAGAGGCTGAAGTGTTCCCCTCTTTTTCTGATTATAACTTCATGAACAAATGTTTATCTGGATCCAAATAGCCTCAACGAATGTAAAATTGCAGATAAAACCCTCCACACTCTCTCATCCCACCCACCCTTACCACTCTTGTTAGCTAACCTTAATTAAAGAGAAAGATTTCAATTTCATATTTTATTCCCCTTGATCAATTATTTTCCTCAAAGATCCCAAATATATAGATCTAGAAGTAGAGGTAGCAAATGACATCTTGCTCTCCACCAGTCACGCCCAAAGGAGGCAATAGCTCCATTATACATCAGAGATGGGACCTTTCTTATAAAGGGAAGTATTCTTCAGGGCTTCTACACCAACAAATTGCTCTAGTCTGGACACAGATCCAGAAGGCTATAGCTCTGTTCCATACCCATCTCCAGCTGCCTGAACAAAATATCCTTTAATAAATCTCCATTAGACAAATAAGTCTTATGCTTGGGTTTCCTTTTCCTCTTTCTAGAGTGGATGCTGGGTTACCACATAATCAGTCATCTGGAAAGTCATTGGCTGCCAAAAGAAAAAGTTGAAATGAGTAGGAGAAACTGATCATCTCCTTTTTTCAAACTAGAACTCAGAGAACACTTATTCAAATTGTTTTAACAAATGACTCTAATTTATCACATGCCCATTCATTGCTATTCCCCATCATTCATTGATATAGATGTAGTTTTCAGTTCCCATGTCCCAGGGCCTTTGCAATGTACATATTTTTAAGAATGTAGAAAAAGTTAAAAAGGAAGCAAATAGATCAAGGAAAATGTGATCAACAGTAAATTTGAAGGAGGATATAGCTCCCTCCCTCCACCCCCTTTAATGAATGTTTGATTGTGATTTTCAAAAGAAATATAGCAAAAATACATCATTACCAGTTTGGCTCTGTCAGAATGGGTGGTTGGGAGGAGGCCCTTTTCTGTCAACTTCAATTTCTGTCTTGGGAACAACGGGGTAGTTTTCTCCCTGTACAGTACTAGATCATTAATTTGGGGTGAGTGTAGTGTTCAGGGAGGAACCACCAGTATGACAGCTTGCTGAGTCTTTTTTAGGGCTATTCATTCACCTTTGGAATCCACCTTTCACCCAACTTACACCTGTGGCTCCCAAGAGCTGTAGGATTAGTAATAGCACAATAAACTCTGTCTTGGTAGATGGGCTAAACCAGGTGGAGGGTAACTAACAACTAACTAGTTGATGAATTAGGGGGAAGCCTATCCCAAGCATGGGAAGACCTCTCCTGATAGAATGGGCAGATAAGAACAATTTGTTCCAGTGACCAAGAAGTCAGGTGAAGCAGGTGCTGTGGAGTGCTTAGAGCTTGGTCAAACATGGAAGACACCAAAGTCATGCACTGCATCTCAGGCCATCACTACATGTCTTGTCCCTTGTACTGCCACTGGACTTGGATGACTCTAGAAGGGAGAATGAGTAAAACTCTGCCTCACACTTAAATCCAGTTCATATGCAAGTCATCTTCCTGTCCTCTTTGAAAACAAAGGATGATCATTCTTTCATTTTCATTCATCGAAAAATATGTATTGAGCATCTACTATAAGCAAAACCTATCTCTGTTTTTTAAAAGTTGATCTTATTTTTGTTGATAGATTTTGTTTTTATATCTAATTCATTTCCACATATATATTTATATATATTCTCTCTCATCTAACTAGTGAGCTAGGTATACTTTGCAACAAATTAAAAAAAAAAAAAAGAAAAAAGTTCTGTTTGCTTTTCATCACAGTAGATGCTAGTCACAAAAATCACCAAATGATAAAGCACCCTGTGATCAATGCCTCACAAGGATATTTCTTTGAGGTTAGACTCCTTGTAAGTGGCAGGCTGGCCTAGAATCCAGGTGTTCAGTATCTAAGTCCATTGCCCTAAGTTGCTATATAATATCAGGCATATCAAATGACACTTTTGAGATCTTAGCCCCTTCATCTGTCTAAAAAAATGGGCTAGACTACCTGAGCCCTGATTCTGCTTACAATGCTTCCAAAATAATTTGCCTTATTTTTTATTAAATCCTTCCCTTCTGTCTTGGAATCAGTAAGAGTGGTGAGGGCTGGGCAATGGGGGTTAAGTGACTTACCCAGGGTCCCACAGCTAGGAAATGTTTAAGGACAGACTTGAATTCAGGTCCTCTCATTTCCAGGTCTAGCTCTCAACCCACTGAGCCACCTAGCTGCCCCCAATTTGCCTTATTTTCAAACCATATTTGTATCTACTTTAAAATAGATTTTGGAGGGCAGCTGGGTAGCTCAGTGGTTTGGGAGCCGGGCCTAGAAACTGGAGATCTCAGGTTCAAATTTGACCTCAGACACTTCCTAGCTGTGTGACCCTGGGCAAGTCACTTAACTGCCATTGCCTAGCTCTTATCACTCTTCTGCCTTGGAACCAATACAAAATATTTATTGTAAGGTGGAAGGTAAGGGCTTAAAAAAAGATTTTGCTGGGCACAACAAGTAATAGAGAGAGAAAGAGAGAGAGAGAGAGAGAGAGAGAGAGAGAGAGAGAGAGAGAGAGAGGCAGTGTATTGTTAAGCATTTACTATTGGACCTTGAATTAAAAAGGCCTGGGTTGGCCCTCTGGCTACAGATACTTATTAAATGTATGACCTCAGGCAAGGCATTTATCTTCTTGGATATCATTTTCCTCATCTGTAAAACAAAGATAATATTAGCAACTTTCTTGCAAGGTTATCATGAAGATCAAGATAATACACACATGTCAAGTATTCTGTAAACTTTAAAGGTTTGCATATCAACTATTATTATTGTTGTTGTTATTGTCATCTAATTTTCATCTTACAAGGTGAAGTTCTAAAAGAAATGTCTGAGGATAAGTAGCTTTCCTGCCATCATTTTAAAACAATTACTGTTCGGTGGTTTATTTCAGCAATAGATAAAAAACCACTTTCTAGATTGAATTAAAGTACTGACATATGAGTTCATCTTCAGGAGAATCACTGAAAGCCTTTCTAGGGCTGTATCACTAACTGGCAGAATTCTACAAGAATGATATGTATTTTGTCCCATTTCTATGTGGCTTTAGTTGCTTCTGTTTTGCCTCTATATTTTGAAGGCTAATCATTGAATGTTATTTGTAGATTACAAGGGTTTGGCATGATGGCATCTATTAAAAATGTAGTTCTTTATTTTTATAGGGTATCTTCTTTTCAGGAGATTGTGGGCAATATTTCTAAATAAACTAATGATCTGTTTCTATTATTTATAAGTTGAAATCTCCTGAGTATTTTGGGGTTTGTATTTGTAGTGTGGGATTTAGTAATGTTAATCTATAAAGAATAATGAGTTACTAATGTATAACTCCTGTCCCTAATGGCATATTTCTAAATATCTGGTAAAAGCCAATTTTTTTTCAAGTGGTAGTGATATGTTGCATAATTCCTATCATTTTGCTGCATAGTCTTTGTCAATCAACAAACCTGTTTCTTTAAGGATAGCTTTTTTAAACAAAATTTCTAGTGACAATACTTTAATATGGAATTATTATCTCTTTCTATAACCAAATTTAACTTGAGTTTTTGTTCTATACCTCTTAGTTGATATATTATTAATTGAGTTCACATGAATTTCACCTATGGACACCTTATTTATTTGCTTGTTTGTTTGTTTGCATATTTATTTATTTTGGGATCTTGATCATTTCATAGACTGTATCCAGAGCAAAACCACTTTCAGCTACATTGGACAAATCCAGTGATGTATATTTGCTCCTGCTTTTTATTTTTGCTTTACAAAGTGATCTCTTTTCTGGAAAAAAAAAAATTTCCCTACAAAATTTAAACCCAGTTTATCATGTCTTCTGCACACATTTATCAATCCAGTAACACCGTGTGAATTTTTATTAGGAGTTCTTCTAGATATTATTTACCTTTTATTGTGCCAAAAATATATATTAAGACTAGTATTGTTGTCATTTAATTGCTTTCAGTTGTGTCCAACTCCTTGTGACCTCTTTTGGGGATTTCTTGACAAAGATAGAAGAGTGATTTGCTATTTCCTTCTCCAGCTCATCTTACAGATGAAAGAACTAAGGCAAACAAGGTTAAATAACTTGCCCAGGTTCACATAGCTAGTAAATGTCTGAGGACAAATTTGAACTGAGGTCTTCCTTTCTCTATTCCAGGCCTCTATTCCCTGCACCACCTAGTTGCAAGAATATTGCCTAGAGGTTAATTGCTTTAAATGTGTTCTCCCCATTGAACTTTGATTTTAGAATGCTACTATTTCTTAAGATATTTATGTTCAATGTAGCTTGCCTGGAAGAAATCGACATATTTTCAAACATTATCTTCAAACATATGTTAAAAATTTTAGATTTATGCAGTCTAAATTATATATTCTGTATGATTTCTCAATAATTATTGGAAAAAGATTCCATGAGTTGGTAAACCTGATGAATATGATTTTCAGTGACAGCAATCTAGTTTGATGTCATCGGTATACATTAAGTGATTAATAAGATGTTTTAGTTTTGCTCCTCTTTAATTTGGAAGCCACAGTTAGTTCTATTTAGGAGAGATAGTGATGAATTGAAAACTAGACAGAACCAAAATGAGCTTAGGTTCTCTCTCTATAAATGATATGTTTCTTATCAATTGTTCTCGACATGATTTTGCAGATTTTTAACTAAAAAATGATTTTCCATATTGACACTAAATACCCTAGTGTTCTCTCTATACTTGGGTTTAATGTTATATAGTACATGAATAAGCCATGAGTATGGAATTGAATAAAAGGATTTTCAATAATCAATTATGACAGTATAAATACCAGGGTACTTTCAGGCATCTTATGTGATCTGATAATTGTTAAATCCATAATAATCTATCAATTAACAGACATTTATTAAGGACTTACTATCCAGAACTAAGAACTAGTCTTACAATGGGAAAAAAGGAAGTATTCCCTGATCTCAAAGAATTTACCTTCTACTCAGGGATAAAACATTTATATATTGGTATATTTCTTTCTCCCTCCTCTACCTGTTCACTGAGATGACAAACAATCTGATATAGATTTTACGTGTGCAATCATATAAAATATTTTTTCCATATTAGTCCTTTTGTGGAAAAAATCAAATAAAAATGAATGAAGAAAGTGAAACATAGTAAGTTTGGGCCTGAATTCATACTCTATCAATTGTTTCTCTGGAGGCAGATGATATTTTTCATCACAAGTCCTTTAGAACTGTCTTAGATCATTGTACTACTGAGAATAGCTAAGTTATTTACAGTTGTTCATCATACAATAATCCTGTTACTATATACAATGTTCTCTTAGTTTTGTTCACTTCACTCTGCAGCAGTTCAAATAAATCTCTCCAGGTTTTTCTGAAATCATTCTGCTTGTCATTTCTTTTAGCACAATATTCCATTACAATCATATGCCACAACTTAGCAATTCCCCAATTGATGGGGATCCCCTCACTTTCTAATTCTTTGCCACCATAAAAATAACTGCTATAAATATTTTTGTACTTATATATCCTTTTAATTTTTGTTTTTAATCCCTTTGGGAGACAGACCTAGTGACATCATTTCAGAATCAAAAGTTATATAGGGTTTATTACTGTTTGGACATAGTTCTAAATTGCTCTCCACAATGCTTGAATCAGTTCACAATTCTTCCCTCACATTGCATTAGTGTCTCGGTTTCTCCACATCCCCTCCAACTTCTGTCATATTAGCCAATCTAATAGGTGTAAGGTACTATCTCAGAGTACTTTTCATTTGTATTTCTATAATTCAGTGATTCCCAAAGTGGGCGCTACCACCCCCCTGGCAGGTGCTGCAGCAATCCAGGGGTAGGTGGTGATGGCCACAGGTGCATTTATCTTTCCTATTAATTGCTATTAAAATTTAAAAAAATTAATTTCCAGGGGGATAAGTAATATTTTTTTGGAAAGGGATCAGTAGGCCAAAAAAGATTGGGAACCACTGCTTTAATTAATAGTGATTTTGAGCATTTTTCACATAACCATAGATAGTTTTGATTATTTCATCCAAAAACTGCCTATTCTTATCCTTTCACTCTTTATCAATTGAGGAATGACTTGTATTCTTATACATTTTACTCATTTCTCTATGTATTTGAGAAATCAAGCCTTTATTAGAGAAACTCATTATAATTTTTTTCACCATTATGATTACTGTGTATCATCCTCTATCCTCTTTCCCATCCCAGCTTATCTTACTCTGTCTCTCCTTTCACCTTCCCCCTCCCTCAAAAAGTATTTGGCTTCTGATTACCATCACCTCTAATTTGCCTCTCTTCTATATCCTCTTCTTTTATCCCCTTCCTCCACTACTATCCTTTAGGGTAAGATAGATTTCTATACCCAACTGATTGTGTATGCTATTCCTTTTTTGAGCAAATTCTGATGAGAATAAGGTTGAAGCACTCTCCACCCTACTTCCTCCATTTCTCCCTCCACTGAAAAAGCTCTTTTGTCTTTCTTTTATTTGAGATAATTTACCCAATTCTACCTCTCCCTTAACCCTTCTCCTACTGCTTTCCACTCTCACCTCTTAATTTTATTTTTTTAGATATCAACCCATCATATTCAACTCATAGTCTTGACTTTGTATATGTATACCCTTAACTGCCCCAATAATGATAAAGTTCTTAAGTGTTATAAGTATCATCTTCCCATGTAAGGACATAAATAGTTTAACATTATTGAATCCCTTATGATTTCTCTTTCCAATTTACCTTTTTATGCTTCTTTTGAGTCTTGAATTGAAAATCAAATATTCTATTCATCTCTCTTTTTTTAAAGTCTTCTATTTTGTGGAATATTTGTTTTCCCCTCTGAAAGATCATCCTCAGTTTTGGTGGGTATATTATTCTTGGTTGTAATCCTAGCTCCTTTGTTTTCCAGAAAATCATATGCCAGATTCCCTAACCCTTTAATTTAGAAACTGCTAAATTCTGTGTTATTCTGACTTTGGCTATTTGAATTATTTCTCATTCAACTGCTTTCTATATTTTCTCCTTAACCTAAGAGTACTGGAATTTGGTTATGAAATTCTTGAGTTTTTATTTTGGCATCTCTTTTAGGAGATGACCTATGGATTCTTTTCATTTCTATTTTACCCTCTGGCTCTAGAATATCAGGGCATGGCTTTCAGATAGCCTCAAAAGTTTTAAATGATCTTTCCTAGATCTATTTTCCAGGTCACTTCTTTTTCCAATGAGATATTTCCTATTTAAAATTTCGCCCTTTCTTTTGACTTTGTTTTATTGTTTCTTGATATCGCATGATGCTATTAGCTTCCACTTACCCAATCATAATTTTAAGTAATTATTTTCTTCAGTGACCTTTTGCATATCCTTTTCTATTTGACCAGTTCTGTTTTTTAAGAAATTCCTCTCTTCAGTGTATTTTTGTACCTCTTTTATCAAATGACTTACCTGTTTTTTGAGGTATTATTTTCTTCAATATTTTTTGTGCCTCCTTTACTAAACTGTTGACTCTTTTTTCCCCATGATTTTCCTGTATCATTCTAATGTCTTCTCCTAATTTTTCTTTTACCTTTCTTATTTGGTTTAAAAAATCCTTTAAAATCTCCTCTAGGTATTCTTTTTGGCTTTAAGACTAATTCATATTTTTGTTGGAGGTTTTGGATGCAGTACTATTGACTTTGTTGTCTTCTTCTGAGTTTGTGTTTTGGCCTTTCCTGTCAATAAAATATTTTTTCTGTATTGAGTTTCTTTTTGTTGTTGTTCTTTGCTCATTTTTTAGCTTTTTAACTTTTAAAAAATTGTTAGTTAGGCTCCATTCCTGTGGTTAAGGGGGCACTATCCCAAGCTTCACGTTCTTTGCACAGCTGCTTTCAGAGGTATTTCTGGGGATTTATAAATTTTCAGTTCTTCCGAGGTGGTATGATCTATGGAGTGATGTGTTTAATATACTATTGGCCTATGTTCTGTTTTGTGAGCAACCACATGTACTCTTTTCTACCCTAGAACTGTGATCAAAGTCCCCTGCTCCTCTGAAGTCATAAGTACTGGAATACTAGTTCTTCTACTCATCTTGGGACAGAGACCTGCATCTATGTACAGGTAATGCAATAGAGTTCTGCATCCAAAGCCAACAAAAGGACCTTTGTAATCTCTTTCTCAGTAGTTGTCTGACCTCCTTACCATTCATGAGTTGAAAGCTCTGGAAGCTATTGTGGCTGATTTCATGGTCCACAAGGCTTGTGCTGATTAGCCTAGGGCTTGCCTTGGTGTTCTGGTCTACACTCCACATCTATCATGCATGGCGTATCAAACCTCTCCTGACAACCTTCTAAGTTGTCTCGGGTAGAAAAATTGCTTCACTCTATACTTTTGTGTGTTTTGCTGCTCTAAAATTCATTTTGAAGTATTATATTAAAATTGTTTGAAGGAGAGAAGAGATCAGGCAGGTCCCTGATTCTTCTTTGCCATCTTGACTCCACTCTCCCAAATATCTTTACAACAAATACACATCGCAGATAGTTAAGAAACCCATTTATACAAGTTAAAGCAAAACAGAATCCAGAGAAAGGATATCTAGGAGAATATATATCAGACAACATTGAGTGAAGGAGTATTTCCTTTGGGAGCAAGGTGACTCAGTTCAGTCAAGAGAAAGAGTCTTAGCTGTCGTCCAAGGGGACATTTCTATAATCCTCTAGTGTAGCAAGCTAGAGACAAGAACATGACGCAGATCACCTGTTCCTCTAATTTTGGCTTCTTCCTAGGAGTCTTTTCATATAGGAAGAAGGTAAAATGACAGATAACTAGCCCAAGTCCTGCTTTAATGCTGAGATCCCAACACACTGCCAGACACAAAGTAGACAAGTAAGCATTAATGAAATCTCCTGGAATATTAAGAACCCTAGAGGAATGCCTCTAGTACTTTTGGTTAGACCATCCCAACTAGAATTTATAAAAGGACATGAATATGAGTTGCAGAGATTGAGAAAGCTTAGAAAAGCCACAATAAACACTATTGAAGAGAGTAGTTACATCTGTGAGGTTATGGATTTTTGAAACATAGAAGTACAATAGAGTAATCTACTAGTACCATTGTTTAGAGTACCAGTAGGATAAGCACCTTGAAAATAGGATGATAAGGCATCTTAACAAAAATATTTTAGAAATTTCATTTTTTCACTAGCATTGCAATTCTTTTCATTGATAGAGGGCTATATTTATTTAATTATTAAATACAACCATCTCAAATAATGATTCACATTTTGAGAACTTGTTAAGTTTCTGGAAACACTTTTATTACTACTGTCCTTTTAACTAGTCAGCTTAAGTATTATTGTCCTCATTTTACAGTTAAAGAAATTGGGGCTCAGATTTAACTTGTCCCAAAGCACACAGATGATAAGGTAGCAAAGACAGAATTCAAGTTCTGCCTTCAGAATCTATGCCTCAGCCTCCTTCCCTTGTGCCATTCTGATTTGGTTGGGAACACTATGAAATATGAAATTGGGAGACTGATACTTCTTATGCTCTTGTGAATAACTTTGGCTTGTATAGCAGGCAACTAAGGTTCAGGGAATCTGTTACCCAGTAAGGAGTATGAGAGTTTGGCTATTGATCCTTTCGCTGTAGCCCAACTATGCTACTTCCTGGACTTCAGATTAGCTTCTTGACTGAATCTGGGCAAAGTTCTATTGACGAAATAGAGATGAGGTATACTATGACGTGCTGTAGAATAGCCCCTGGATAAACATAGTCAGTTAGAGGGAAAGCTTGACCTAATGTGGCTTATCAGCTTTGGAAATCTAAACTGCTGTACCCATCTAATAGAATGGGTGCTTAAGGACAGGGACTATTTGGGGTTGCCACCTTTTCTTCTGTAGCACCTAGGGTAATGCCTTTTTATTTAAATGTTTGTTGGATCAGATGGGATTCGACAGGTAGAGAAACTGAGGAGGGCTATTTTTTTCTAACATTTTATGTAGATACTGATTTTAGAATCCTAGGATGTTCTACTTATATCTGGAAGGTACCATACATATTCATTTGAATCTAACTCCTTCATTTAATAGGTGAGGAAATTGATGTCCAGAGAAATCAAATAGCTTGTCCCGAGTCACATGGGTAGGAAATAGTAGAATATAAATATTTGAATCTAAATATTCTACCTCCAAATTTAGAACTTTAGACCTAGATATGTACCCTAAGCCAATATAATGGCCAAGATAGACTATCTGATAGCATTCTATCATGTCAATTATGTTGAATACCTACTTAAATATGTCATCATCATCAAAAACATTTGTTGAGTGCCAATTGGGTTTCCTAGCACCATTCCACTGTGGAGATGTTGTGATACATAACAAAAACTTCTTTGAAGCATTTTAAAATGGCCTGTTACCCTCCTTTCAAGCCAGATTCATTTCCGATCCCAAGCTGACAAAGAAAGCTTTTATTTCTGAGGTTCATTTCTCGAAATCAAATTTGAATTTTCAACACTAATGCCACTGTAATTCAGAGGGCTTTGTACTCCTTTTTGATTGTGTCTGACAGGCCTGGGCCTATCAGTGTAAGTGCCGGAGTCTGGCTATGTAAATGCAAAACATAAAAAGACATTTATGAAAAGTGGGAGAAAGAAAAACATTTAAAGTAGGAAATTAGAGCAGTGATTGAGTCCCACACCGTGGTTAATGAGTGTGCGGAAAGAAAATAGTTTGTTGGCCCAGGGAGCTGAAGCGTTGTGACTGTTGCAACACTTCTCCTGTTTTTGGAAGGAAATCAGTAATAACCTCCACACATGGGAAGCCTTCAGTTTGCATTTTTTAATGCCTCAGGGGAGGGCAGGGTTTCTGGTTTCAAATCTGTTAAAATTTTCCTTAAAAGACTGGTTTTGTTCAGAAACCAAAACAAAAATTAGCATATTAAGAATATATGTAGGTCATGCATTTGATCCCCAGCTCAGGCCGCTTGAGCATGCCCTACTTTGAAAAAACGAAGGGGGCTAGCAGGGAGTTCTGCTCAACTTGCTTCTCCCAGTCGGTTCCCTCATCCCTTTGCTCAGTGATTTCAGTTCTCTCCAGTTTGGTGGAGTTGTAAAAACCATTTGTGCCTGGAGTTCCGAGGACCTGGATTGAATTCCCACACTACCTGTGTGACCATGGGCCTCACCGTTAGGCCTTAGCTTCCTCATCTGTAAAATAAGGGCTGACCTGGCTGAGGTTATTCCTGTAAAATAAAGAACCAGTTCTAGTTCTTTTCCTGTGAACCCTATTTTTTATTTTCCTTTTTAGAAGAGGGCCCTAGTATCCCCTCAGGCAATTTCAATGGGAGCATTGGTAATTATGAAAAAGAATCCACAGGTAGCAGGTAGGTTTATAAGAAGAAAAAATATATATCTTGACTTTTCTATCTTCAGTAAATATTTGATTCTTTATATTGTTGGCATAAAAGTCGAGAGGTCTTTGACAGCTGTTTCTAACATATTTTCTTTCAGGGAAGTTGCAATTTTCCTAGAAGAGAGTAGAAAATTCACTGGGGGTGAGGGGAAAGGGAAGGGGCTGACATCAGAGCCCTAGTCAAAAAATCAGTGATAGGCTCTGTTTCCAACAATGGATCAGATGTGTGGTGACAGTGGGAACTTTCTTTTCCACAGAACTCCTCTGTTTAGTACTGGGCCAGTTAGAACTTCAAAGACATAAAGCCTTCTGCTGAAATAAGATAAGGAAACAGCATATGCCGACGTCTGCATTGAATGTTCCTTGAAATTCGTTCCAGGTTTCCTTCTCCCTTGGTTCTAAGTCATAGAGAAAGAGATTGATGAAGGAGAAGGGAACTAGAGTATAGCTGGCATTAGGCACAGAGCTCAGCCCGTCATGAAAATTAGTACTAACTGACAGATGGAGAGCCTACAGAGAGTAGGCTGGAACAAAAAAAGGAGTCTGGCAGTGGGCAAGTCATTTTAACAAGACCTGAAACTCCAAGCCACAGTATCAATCGTGAAACCAAGAAAGCTTATGGATGAATCATGGCCGGTTATGATTACTCTGCTCTCTGATTATCCTCTGACTGATAAAAGTAGTCGACAGGGCTAGGGGCTTTGGAGTTTACTAAATCTTTCCTTGCAAAAATCTTATGAAACAAATATTAGAAATCTCATTACCTCCATTGTGCAAATAAGAAAAATGGAAGCTTCTATTGTCTGTTTCAGAGGTGTTGGACTCCTCCTCCCAAGCAGGTACCAAGTTCCTTTAGGGTAAGGACTATGTACATGCTATGCCATATTCACCACAGCTAGGTTTTCAGTACTTGATTGTTTTACTTTTGGCTCTCAGTAAATAACTTTTTTGAATAAACAGAAGAATGACTATATCAGTGATGCTACAAGACCCACAAGAAGAACAATGCTTAGCTGATGACTAAGGTACTGGCAGCCTAGAATGGCACCAAAGCCTTCTGGCTGTTTTCTTTCATTGCCATAACCTATTTAATTCACCAAACATTTTTAAGTGACTCCTCTACACAAGAATCTGGTTTGAGGATACTTGACAAATTACTGAGTCTCTTCCTAACTTGGCTCTAATTCCATTTAAGATTTAAAGACTATCTGACAATGTTTCTTCTTCTCTAAGTCATCTAGGAGGCCATCTAATCCAGCTATTCCTGACTTGTAAATGAATAGCTCTGGAACATCTCAAAAAGTGGTCACCCAGCCTTTGCTGGAATACCTCTAATGAAAGAAAGTCCCCTACCTCCTGAGGTGGCTCCTTCTATTCTTGGACAATTCTGATTGCTAGGAAGTCTTTCCTTACCTTGAGGCTAAATTTGCCTTTTCAAGCTCTACCTGCAGCTGCTAATTTTGCTTTCTGGGGCTGACCTGGCTGTGATTATTCCCTTTTCAAATGCTGGAAGACAACTAGAATTCTTTCTCTCTGCCTCCTCCTACACACAGCCTTCCTTTTTGGTAAGCTAAACACCATTACTTCCTTCAGCTAATTCTTGTGACTCATTGTTTGCATACACTTCATTATCCTGGTCTCTTACTTCTGGCTGCTTCCCAGATTATTAATGTCATTTCTAAGATGCATATTGAACTGAACACAGTAGTCATGTTGTACTCTGCCCTGCGCAGACCACAACTGAACTGTCATAACCCTTGTGCTAGAAACTGTCTCTCTCCTAATATAATCTAATATTACAATAGTTTGTTTTTTTAAACTTCCATATCACACTATCGACTCATTTTGAACTTGTAGTCCGCTAAACTGTCAGATCTTTTCAAATGAACAATTTGAACAATTTGGCAATGCCTCCATCATCTGGTATTTGTGAACTACTGAATTATTTTTTTGACTTGAGTGTATTTATATTTATCCCTATTACATTTCATCTAATTAGATTTGGCCCAACCTTCTAGCCCACTAAGATTATTTTGGAAACTGACTGCCATTCAATATGTTAGCTATCATTCCCAGTTTGAGGTCATCTGTAAATTTGATGAGTATGCCACTCCTGTTTTTACCAGATTAATTATCCAAAATATTAAATAGCACAGGGGCTGGCATAGCTCTCCAAACTTTCCTCTTGTTGACCTCTAAACATAAATAACTACCTATTGGATAAAGTATTCATCCACCAATTTACCCAATTTACTCCCGTTCCTTTATTTTCTGCATAAAGATATTATATGATGTTTATTTTCCTGATCTAAAAAAATTATATATAGGCCTCTTCCCTGTTTTACCTGTCTGATAACCTGATTTTAAAAAGGGAATGATGTTGGTTTGATATGACTTGTTCTTTACAAAATCATATCAACTCAGGGGCAGGTAGTTGGCTCAGTGGTTTGAGACTTAGAAACAGGAGGTTCTGGATTCAAATCTAGCATCAGATACTTCTTAGCTGTGTGATCCTAGGCTAGTAACTTAACACTAGTGGCCTAGTTGTTAACTCTCTTCTGCCTTGGAATCAATATGTAGTATTGATTCTAAGATGGAAGGTAATTTTAAAAATCATAATAACTCTGGAGAATCAATTCTCTTTTAGGTTAGATTTAGATATTAGCTCAAATAGCATCATTTGCATGAAGTATTTCCTGAATCCATCCCTACCCTCCTGTTGTCAGAGGTCTCCCTCTGTCATGAGTAAAATCTGCAACATTTGGGAAAACAAAAGGATTAAGCTTTTAAGCATATAATTTTTTTTTTTGTCAAAGTAGGCAATTGCACAAGAAATCAAGACCAGGCCCCTCAGTAGACACTGAACATCAAATGAGGATTTTGCCCAGATTTGTATTCATTATATGAAAACAAGAAACAGCATATAAACAAGATGCAATTTTCTTATCAGAGGAAAGATTAGAAACTTTCTGATTTGGGAGGGAGAGAGCAAAGTTTTGAGACTTTCACAGATGTAAAATAGATACTTCAAAATAGGAAAATAATTTCATATTCTTTGGAATTATCAGGGCATTTTTATATGTAAAACCTTTAATCCAATTTTGAGAATGTTACTAAAATTTACTCAAAATCTAAATTTCCCATTAGAAAGATTTATAATCCAATATTATAGAAAATTCTTTGAGGAAACAGTCTGATCCTATTGATTTCTCAAGTTCTATTATTCCATTTAATGAGAAAATGTTTATATTACATCTTTGCTTTATTACTTTGTCTAATTTCCCTCTTAGGAGGTTATCACCCTATATTATAATCTGAACTCAAATGCTGTAGTATCAATATACATTTTATTATGTAATTTATATTAATATATTCAGAATTACAACAGCAAAAACTTCAACATGTTGCAAAACCAAATCTATAAATCAAATTCCTACAATTCATTTGCCCACTTACAGAAATCTGCTATCAAAGGAAAAAAGGGACATGTTTAGGACAATAGCTAGACTTGTCCCTCCAAGGGCATGGGCTGACCTGACATAAGCCACAAGTGGGGAAAAATTCCCCTTATCCTTGTTTGATTCCAGGTATATTATATTTAATAGTCAATCATAAGGCAAAGTTCCACATTATTCACAAGGTATCAAAATCCAAGCTTTGCTTTAACCAGTTGGGAAATTTACTGTTCAAAAAGGAAATAGCACCATGGAAAAATTGAGTCAAGTGTATTCTACCTTCAGCCATGCCAAGGTCATCCCCTCAATTTTTCCCAGGTATACTCATCTATTTATAGCAGTCATCAGAATGCAACATGCCATTGTTTCCTTGAATGATGGACTTTGGGGTTAATGTACACATTGGACAATCATATCTGAAATCAGACTCAGAAAAATCTTAAATTATAGTCCCAAGAAATTATATTTCAAATAGTAGAATTTTATTCATCACAGCTTAGGACTGGGTTATTATTTTTAACTCAAATGTTCAAATAATAATTACTAAAGAACAAAAATATGATATTTTGTTTATCCTTCATTTACAAATTAAGAATAATCATATTTTGCAGTTCTGCATACATGATATTTGACTCAAAAACCCACAAAAGACTTCTAGCACTGAAAGCCTACTACTTATATTGCCCATTTGCCTTTGCCATTTTATTCTAATTACATCTAAAACCCATTATAGAGTTTTCCAATATGGAGTAATTACATTCAATTAAAGAAATAACAATAAGAGCAACAATCATTTACATAGTCCATACCATATTCTAGTTCTATGGAAAATACAGTATTATTAAGCTCTTCAGAATCATTATCTTTAAAAAAAGAATTATTCTATCATTTGATCCTGACAACAATCCTGGGACTTGGGAGCTATTCTTATTCTCTTTACAAAGTAGCAAACTTAGGTGGGTAAAGTAACTTGCTTAAGGTCACACATCTAAAAATTTTCTTAATGCTCAGTGGCAAATGGCGTTTGTATTAGGTTCTGATTTACCACAACCATCCTATTTAGTTTCAGAACAAAATTTCATCATATTTTCAAAGATTCAAAGTGGTTTGACATTCCCAGCCTTTCCAACTTGTATTTATTCTCTGTTCTGTATTCTATTTTCTATTGATTCTGTATGTGCTTATATAAACACTTATCTCTTCTTTTTGAATGTAAGCTCTTTGAAATTAGGGATTGTTTTATGCTTTGAAATGCAAGCATAATAACTTTTGTACTGTAGGTGCTTAATAAATGTTTGGTAAGTGATTGATATTCCCAAATTATGACTTTAGTGTTGCCTTCTAGAATTTTCCCAGGAATTAAATTCAAGTTCACTGACTTGTCGTTTAGATCTCCTTATCTGTTTTGCAAATTTAGACCCACTTCTCCAACTCCAACTCCAATCCTGCTACTCTCATTGATCCTTATAAAATCACAGATAATAGTGGATAAGCAATCAAAGCTGCCAGTTATTTCAATGCCCTATTGACTTGACTTCTCCAGTGAGTGCTCATTATGATCTCCTCACTTATCTTTGGCTTCAATTCCATACCCAACTATCCATCTAATCCGATGTCAGAAATGTCACCCCTATTTAATATTTAAGCACTGTCTTTTCTCTTCATTTTTTTCTGAATATTTCCCTCTTGGCTCTCATGCTGACAAGGGAAGGATGGGATGCATGAGGAGTAGTTAGTGCCCAGGGAATTAGGAGGAGGCAAAGAAGAGAGGAGAGGTAGGAGGTACCAAATATCAACTTCACACTGTGTTTCTAGGTTTTCCCTCTGTATGTCTCAGAGACCAATATTTTAGTTACTGTTATTAATAAATCAGAAACCAAGACATCAAGACTGGCCCCTTTTCCAGTTGCAATAATGCTTCAC
The DNA here is from genome assembly GCF_016433145.1 of Gracilinanus agilis. NCBI lineage: Eukaryota > Metazoa > Chordata > Mammalia > Didelphimorphia > Didelphidae > Gracilinanus > Gracilinanus agilis. Next base: position 293,223,773 of record NC_058131.1, read on the forward strand.
TAATGTAATATTAAAGTACTTTACGCTATATTGACCTATTTGCTATTCCTCACATGTGATATTCCATCACTATTCTCTAAAAATCTGCAGTGATAATCTCTGATATATGAAATGGGGTTCTTCCTCCTCATTTCTGTCTCTTAGAATCCCTGGCTTCCTTGAAGACTAGGTTCAAACATCACCTTCCATAGGCACTTTCCTTCCCTCATCTCTCCCATTGCCTACCCATCCAAGAGCCCCTTGTGTCTTGTGTATATGTATTTGTGCTGTCTCTTCCCACCCCACCCCACCCCCATTATAGTGTAAGCTTCTAAAAAGCAAGGACTATTTTCACCTTTTCTTTGTATTCCCAGGCTTAGCATAGTGCCTTGCACATAGCAAATGCTTAATAAATGCTTGATGACTGATTAATTATCTCTCTAGATCTTCACAGCATCCCTCTTCTATGAGTGGGACAGTTGTCATGACTCCCATTTTACTGAGGAGCTCAGGAAGGTTAATTGACTTGCCCAACATCAATAAGGAAGCAAGTAATAGCAGAGACCACACATACAAAAGAGTGTTTTTGGTAGCAGTAAACTTAAGTTCTTGCCTCTCTCGGGAAACTGCAATGTGGAGGAGAGGGCAAAAAAAACTGCAATGTGTAGGAGAGGGCAAAAAAAAAAAAAAAACAACCCAACAACAAACAGTTTTGAAATCAAAAGATCTAGAATCAAATCCCCACTATGTGATTGACTTCTAATGTGATCCTTGACATATCTCTGGCCTTAGTTTCCTAATGTGTAAAATAAGGGGTTTGGGATTTCAGAACTTTATTATCTGGGCAAGTCTTTTCACTTTCCTGATCCTCAGCTTCCTTATTTACAAAAGGAGAGGGTCGGATAAGATGGTCCTTCCAGCTCTGCATCTCTGATGCTACCATTAGATGACTTCCAAAACCCTTCCCAACTCTAAATCTTTGATCTTATTAAAGAAAGACATTGTTTTTTGTTAATTATCAACTAGAATTTAGTAGTCAAAAAGGATCAACTTTTTTCCTCTACCCCATTTAAATGAAAGAGAAATGTGAGAGGCAGTTCAGGATAGTGGATACAGAGTATGTCAGGCTTAGGTTCAAGTACTGCCTCAAGTCCTGTCTCTGCAATCCAAGGCAAGTCACTTCTTAACTATTCAGTGCTTTAGATCAGAGGTTTCAAACAACGAGCCGTAGACCACATAAAACTCCAACACTCCTGAGCAGGGCTGGAAACAGATGAAAATGTTTTTAAAAATAAATAAAAATAGAATAGAATGGAGATAAGGTTAATATGTAATTTTCCAAGTAAACATGTAACCCACAGGGAACCTTGTGTATGGTTTAGTGGCCCCCATTTCATTTTGAGTTTGGTACCACTGATCTATATAACAATCTAAGTCTAAATTTCAGATTCCTTTAAGGAAATTCCAGGTCCAATTCCTATCCTGTTGTCTCTTGTCTTTTCCATTCTTTTCTTCCCTAAAAGTATAGTTGTGATGTGAGAGATTCAGAGTTGGGCAGACTTTCTAGTCATGCAAGTTTAAACTGTATCCCTGAGATGACCGTAGGAAACTCATGGTTAACCTAATCAGTCACTGCATGCCACTCTTGTGCCACACAAATTCAGCTGAAACAGCATTTCTTTGACAGGAAGAAATTTGAGTCTTCAGGGAGAGAATCAACATTTGAAACGCAGCAGCCACAGTTTAAAATCTGGCCCAAAGCTGTTATAGAATTGAAAGTGAAGGTCAAATTAGATTGGATACACAATATGCATTAGAATCTTAAGTTAACAAATGACACAATTGTCCATGTCTTTTGCTGTTTGTAACACACAAGTGGAAAATAGCAATAAGTTGTTATGAATATGTATAGCATTTTAATAGATGCACATACATGTGCGTATATATGTGTTTGTACATATGTGTACACATATGTATATATGCCTGGTCCTCATTATTCATGGATTCTATATTTTCAAATTCTCCTAATAACTAAAATGTATTTGTAACTCCAAAATCAATACTCTTGTCACTTTCTAGTCCATTCTCAGATATGTCCAGAGCTGTAACAAACTTAAGTTGCTCAGTGTGAATGTTCCCAGCTGAGGTCAAACAAAATGACAGACACTCTGACTTCTCGTTTCAGCATTGAGACTGTAAAAAGTATCTTTTTTATGGTCTATTTTGTGCCACACTTGCATTTTTGTTCTTTTTGTAGAAGATTTTGCTGTTTTAAATGGCCTCCAAAATGTAGTGCTGAAGTACTGTCTACTTATTGTTCCTAAGCACAATAAGGCTGTGATGGGATTGTTGGAGAGAAAATATATGCGTTAGGTAAACTTTATTCAGGCAAGAGTTATAGTGTTTTTGGTCACGAGTTCAATTTAATGAATCAACAATATTATACATCCAGAAAAAGGAAGAGGAAATTTGCTGAGTATGTGAGTATTGAGTATGTGTATGTAAGACCACTCTGAAAACTGTTAAAGTGACCCAAGGTGACTTTATAGAACATAAATCCTCACATTTTTACTATGAGCAGGCATTTTAATTAGAAAAGAATTACAAATTAGGCAGTCATGTAGTATCATTATCATTTAAAAGAAGAAGAAACTGAGGTTCAGGGAGAAGTGATTTTTCCATGATTGCACAGAAAGTGTCAGCCCTAAGAGTGGAGCCTCTGATTATAGGGCCAGCATTCTTTTTTTAAAAATGTTATTTATTCATTTTAACATTCTTTTCCTTTTAAATTGAGTTCCAAGTTCTCTCTCTCCTTCTTACCCTACTCCCTCTTACTGCTTTCCCACTCAGTGAGAATATAAGCAAAATATCAATTAATTATACATATGACATTATGGAAAGCATTTCCATACTAGTCATATCACACACAAAAATGAGAAAAGTATATTTCATTTTGTATTCAAACTTCATCAGTTCTCTTTTAGGAGGTAGATAGCATTTTTTATCATGAGTCCTTTGGAATTGTCTTAGATCAATGTATTACTCAAAGTAGCCAAGTCTTTCACATTTAAACATCATTACAACATTACTGTTACTATGCACAATTATTCTTGATTCTTCTTTCCTCACTTTGATTCAGTTCGTATAGGTGTTGCCATTTTTTTCTAAAGCCATCCCCTTCTTGTTGATAGCGTTCCATTATAATCATATACCCCAACTTGTTCAGCCATCCCCCAAATGATGAGCATTTCTTCAATTTCCAGTTCTTTGCCACCACAAAAAGAACTGCTATAAATATTATTGTACATGTGCCCTTTTCCTTTTTCTTTGATCTCTTTAGGGTAAAGATCTAATAATGGTATTGCTCAGTCAAAGGGTACTTATAGTTTTATAACTCTTTGAGTAAAATTCCAAAATGTTTTCCAGAATTATTGTACCCATTCACAACCCCACCAACAGTTTATTAGTGGACCTACTTTTCCTCATCTCCTCCAGAATTTGCCATTTTTGATAGGTGTTAGGTATTATCTCAGATATATTTTCATTCTTAAATTTTTTTAAATTTAATTTTAATTAATTTTAATTAACTTAATTTAAAAATATTTTTAAATTTTCATTTCTCTAATCAACAATGATTTAGAGCACTTTTTTCACATGACTATACTTAGCTTTGATTTCTTCTTCTGAAAACTACTTGTTCATATCCTTTGACCATTTGCCATTTGGTGAATGGCTCTTGTTTTAATAAATTTGACTCATTTCTCTCTGTACGTGAGAAATGAGCTTTTTATTATAAAAATTTGCTGTAAAATTTTTTGACATTACTTCATTGCCTATGATACCTTTTAGTGAAATATACTTTTCTTGATTATGTATTTTAATTACGTCTATTTTTGCTTTTGCTTTGTTTGATATGATGACTGCCCTCTGCTTTTTTACTTTAGCTGAAGCAGAATAGATTCTGCTTAAGACCTCTGTTTTAACATTATGTGTGTTTTTCTGTTTCAAGTGTGGTTCAGTAAACAACATATTGCTGGATTCTGGTTTTGAATCCATTCTGCTATACACTTCCATTTTATGGGTGAGCTCATCCCATTCACATTCACAGTTATATTTAATAACCGTATTTTCATCCATTCTATTTTGTTCTGTTTACCTTTCCTTCTCTCTTTTTATCCTACCTAAAAAGGCTATTTTGCTTCTGTCTACCCTTTTATCATTCTCCCTCTTCCCCTAGATTTCAACCCTTCTTATTTCCCTATTGGGTAAGTTAGATTTTTATACCAACTGAGTGTACATATAGTTATTTTTCCATCTTTGAACCAATTCTGATGATAGTGAGGTTTGAGCATTGCCCACCACCACTCCCATTTTCCCATCCACTATAAAAGCTCTTCCTGGTGTGATTCTTTTATTCTACTTATCTTTTCCTCTTTCCCCCAGTGAATCTTTCTTTCTCATCCTTTCATTTTGTTTTTGAGATCATTCTAACATAGACTCACACTTATACCCTGTCTCTGTCTTTGTAGACTCCTTCTAACCACCCAAATAATAATAAAGTTCTCATAGTTACATATAACATCTTCTTATTTAGGAATATAAATAGTTTAGCTTTACTGAGTCTCTTATGATTACTTTTTCATGTTTACCTTTTTATGATACTCTTGAATTTTATATTTGAATACCAAATTTTCTATTCAACTCAGTCTTTTCATCAGGAATACTTAAAATCTAATATTCTATTAAATATCCATTTTCCCCCTTGAAAGATTATACTCAGTTTTCCTGAGGAGATTTTTCTTGGCTATAATCCTTTGCCTTCTAGAATGCCATATTCCAACCCCTCTGCTAAATCTTGTGTGATCTTGACTGTAGCTTCATGGTATTTGAATTGTTTCTTCCTGGCTGCCCTCAATATTTTCTCCTTCACCTGGAATTTCAGGAATTTGGATATGATATTCCTGGGAGTTTTCATGTTAAGATCTCTTTCAGGAAGTGATCAGTAGATTCCCCCCCCCCCTATTTCTATGTAGTCCTCTGGATCTAAGATATTGGGGCAGTTTCCCTTGATAATTTCTTGAAAGTGGATAGCTAGACTCCTTTTTTGATCATGGATTTCAGGTAGCCAATAATTTTTAAATAATCTCTCCTGAATCTATTTTCCAGGTCAGTTGTTTTTCCAAAGAGACATTTCACATTTTCTTCTATTTTTCATCATTTTGACTTTGTTTTATTGTTTCTTAATGTCTAATGGGGCCACTAGCTTCCAGTTGTTCAATTCTAATTTTAAGAAATCATTTTCTTTAATGAGTTTTTTTCTGTTTCCTTTTCCATTTGGCCTATGCTCCTTTTTAAAAAAGTTTATTAAAAAAAAAAGCTTATTTCATCAAGGAATTTTTGTACCTCTTTTACCACTAGTAAAATTCTGGTTTTTATGGTATTATTTTCTTAAGTATTTTTGTGCCTCTTTAACCAAGTTTTTAATTCTCTTTGCATAATTTTTAAAATAATTCATTTCTTTTCTTTATTTTCCCCTTATTGCTCACCTCTTTTTAAGAAAACTCCTAGAAATTCTTGTTGGGTGTCTGTCCAGTTAACATTCTTTACTTTGAGATTTTATTTGGAGCTATAACTTTTCATCACGAAAATTCCAAGTTCATTTCTTGGTCTTCTCTGTCACCATCATAGCTCTTTATGGTCAAGTTCTTTTCCTGTTGTTTGCTCATTTTTCTAGCCTACTTCTTGACTTCATGGAGCTTTATGTTAAAGTTAAGTTCTGCTCACATGGGGGTGGAGAGACACTGTCCAATGTTTTAGATCTTTTTGTGCTGCTGCTTTCAGAACTAGTTCTGGAGGGTTCAAGTTTGGGATGTTTCCAAGGTAGTATGATGCGGGGAAAGGTGTGGTCATTGCTTTCTCGTTTTTAGCCAGGAAGAACCCCTGCTTCCCTGTAATTGTAAGCAATGGCACTCCTTTTGGCCCTCAGACTATACTTAGGGGCTCTGCTCTACTATAACCACATGTGCTAGTGCTTTTCTCCACCTTGAAACTGTGACCAAAGCCTCTTTTCTCTTGTGACTGATCACACAGATATCTGTTGTACAGGATGAGAAGGTAGAGATATTATAGCAGCTGTTAGTCAAGTTAAGAGTTTCAAAGATCATAGAGCCTGTAATAAAGCAGAAATGCAAAATATAGTCAGAAAACAAAACAAAAAGACAGAGAACTATCAAACTGTTCCTTTAAAAGAGTCTAATAAATCTTTGGAAAATAAGAAAAATTTTCAAAGAAATTTGGATGAAGGAGAGGTTAGTAGTCTACAGTATATTATAGGTAGCTCATGTTGAAATTGGGAAAGCAGAGAGAAGTCTGGTTAAAAAAATAGTAACTAAAAATTGCTATTAAAAAAATATATATATATATATATTGTCACAGGCAAGACAATACTAATACTGGAGTATTGAAGTTAAGAAAATGGTTCTTTTCACTAAAAAAAAAAAAGGCCAAACCATCATCTTTTTATTCAGGGATAGCTATTTAGAACTGTTCTAAAGTTATTGTTAGGAGTCCAGATGAGTCTGAAACACCTAAGTATCTTCATTGGATCAAAATCTCCATCCAGGAAAAAAATATCTTGGGGATATGTTTTATCCTAGGGGCATGGAAGCCTTATCTTTCCTGGGAATGATGAAATCTGATTAACATATTTAAATAAAAAGCGTAACTCTTCTGGAATAAGAGAAATTCCCAAATGGAGATGGATATTACTACAACAAAGCTTTGCATCATGCCACATATTATGAAAGGTTAAGAAATCTATTCAATAGAGAGAAATGAATAGACTTCAGTGGCCAAGAGGTTCACCTTATTTAAATCCTATTGAAAATCTATGATCTCTAATCAAGATCAATCTTATCTATCTCAATCTAATCAAGACTTGGAAAAAAACTAATTTCCAAAAATAACCTTCCAAAAGCTCATCGGAGTTATGTTTATTACCAAATATGATAAAAAGTAGTTTCATCATGAAAAATTAAAGACTGTTTTGAAATCTCATGAACTCAGTGACAAACCACATGAGACAAATTACTTCAGCAAGGATATATTACATATGAAAAGCAGTTTTTAAAATGTAAAAAGATTTTGCGCATTAAGTCAATACATTTAATAATCATTTTGCTTTGAACTGATTAGTAGTCTACATATCTTTGTCCCCTTTTTCCTTCATCCTAAGCAACAGTTTCAAGATGTTTTCCACTGTCGTCTTCCCCATTCCAACTATTGTTATAAAATCACTGAATACTAAAACATATACTGATTTAATCTGGATAATCTTTACAAGAGAATTTCCCTATCTTCTCATCCTGTACAACAGATAGCAGTGCCTAAATTCAAATTATCTTCATGGTGGTCTTTTGCTTGTGCTCATCATGAGTATTACTTGACTAGAGTATCAAATATTTTTTGAAATGATGTTTCTTCTTGCTCTTAAACATATGATCAAACAACTCTAATAACTTCTTTATTTGCTTATCCAGGGAGAAGCTACAGACCATCTTTCCTTTTAGTCAAAACTTTTTGTCTTCTTGTTTCATTTTCAGAAAGAATTGTCAAAAATTATATGATAGCCAGAGTATTTAGCACAGTTACTGGTGCTTAGTAGTAGCTGAAAAAAAAAAGTCTGTTCATTGGTTGAAGGGGTGTGGTGGAGTGGTTTCAGGAGAGTCAATTATTAAGTTTTCAGTGTGAGCAGTTACATCATGGAATTTGGCAAGCAATGAATCAGGGCTTGAATGATTATCAACTGCTACACTGAGATCTGCAACACTCCTAAATGCAACTAAACCATATTAAAAGAAAATTGAGGAAATATTTGACAAAATAAATAAAAATGCAATAGAAGATAGATAATATTAGTATGTGATTTTTAAAGCCAATATATGGCATATTGTGATCCTTATATGTACTTTAATTTTCTGTTTCTATTTTAGTTTGATACCACTGATCTAGAATTGGGAAAATACTAATAATGAAGATTAAACTTAAAGAAATGTTGTGCACATTTTTTTCCAGAGCCAAATATAAAAATAATTTCCACCCTATCTTTAGTTATTTGGTTGATTGATTGTATTACTATGGACAAGAACCTTAATATCCCCAGTTTTGCTTTTCTCACCTGCCAAAGGAGGACAATAAATAAGATAATAAGAGATAATAAATAAGAGCTAATAAGAGATAATAAATAAGAAAATGCTTTTCCAAGAGTTTCTATAATAATATCTGTACTTATTATATTTATTCCTTGCTTTGTCATTCTTGTCCTCAGTTACCTCTGCTTTCTCTGAGGAAGTTTTAGAGTTTTAGCATTTATTCTCTAAGCAATCTAATCATATTGTGTTTTGAACCTGTTAAAATTTCATGTGTTTTTCTTTCCTTTCCAACTTTATCAAAAGATAGAGATGGTGCCTCATACCTTCAGGTATCCCTTGGAGAACCTAGTAAAGGCTGAGTAGGCACACATTAAAGACTCCGATACTAAGATATTCAGTAAACATTAATTTTGATTCAACAAACACTTATTAAGCATATGCTATGGGATGGAATACTACCATGCTGTAATAAATAAATAACAAGCAGATTGGGATTTTAGAAAAACATGGAAATATTTGAATGAAATAATAGTGATATAAGCAGAGTCAAGAGAATTTTATATATAGTACTAGAAGTATTGTTTGAAGAGTAACTGTGAATGACTAAACTATTCTGAGTAATATGAACATTCAAATCATCTACAAAGGTCTGATGAAGGAAAATTCAGTCTACCAACAAAGAAAGAAATGATATATGGAAGTGACTTTCTTTAATGTAGGGTTGAAAAGGAAGTAGGGAGACAACTCAGAATTTAAGATATAATAAAAAGTAAAATAAACAAAATTTAAAATTATAGGCTAGCCCATCTTTTACTTTATTTCCTTCATGATTTTGTTTTTTATAGATTTGATATGTGTCTTCTGTCATAGCATGAGGAATATGGAAATATGTATTACATGAAAGCACTATATCAGACCATTTACCACCTTGGGGAGAGAGGGGGAAGAACAGAGAGAATCTGAATCACAAAATGTCAGAAAACAATGATCAAAAATTGTTTTTACATGTAACTGAAAAGAATTAAAAAATAATAAAAAAACACCATATTCTGTGTATGAAACACTATGTTCAGAGCAGAGAATACAAGGAGAGAGAAAATACTAGCTGCTCTCAGGACCTTATACTTAAACTGGGGAGAACAATTACATAAATAACTGCAGTAAGAGAAAAAAAAAAGTGAAAGAGTCCTAAGGAAAAACCCAGGCAAAGTGCTATGAGAAATTTGAGGAAGGAGAGATTACATTTACCAGAGGGGTTACTGAAGAGTAGAGAGTAGAACAAGGAAGGCTCCACAGAGTAGAAGATACTTAGGCTGGCCCTTGAAGAAAAGGAAGTAGTACTGGAGGCCAAAAGAAATGGAGTGAGTTCATTCCAGGCAGATGAAGTAATGTATATAAAAAAACTGGAACAAGCAGAATGAGAATAGGCAATAGATAGGGCTAGTTTGTCTAGAATGAAGAATTCTTAAAGGGAAGAGTGTGAGATAAGAAAAAACACCTGGGTTAGAGCTAAATTATGGTGGAGCATGAAAAGCCACTTGTTATCCCTTTTTCTTACTGGAAAAAGAGGGAGTTCACCTCCATCTCTAAGACATTTTCTACCTCTGACATTCTTTGATTCTTGGATTAATTGCATTAGAGATAACTATGAGAATATTTTATTGGGGGAAAATGAAATAGGCCCAAAGGAAAAGAAAAAAGAAACAGAGAGAAATAATGATTTCAAATACTTGTCTAAGAATTTTGTTAATCCTTGATCCATCATCTGCATGCTGTTTTTGCTTCCTCCCATGCTATGTTACAGAATGCTGGATCAGGAGAGGACAGCTAGTTCAACCCCTAAACCAGGTTTTCTGAAAACCAAACCCAGTTGGCAGATGGACTTGTTCCATGAAATGCCAGGAAAGCTTTGGGAGTCCATAAAATAACAACAAATCAAAGAAATAAACAAGAACAAGTCTGTAATCTTCATGAAATTGGGAGGGAATAGGGAGGGGGGAAGAGGAAGAAAGAGTGCTTCTGATGGACTTGCTCCTACTGTTTTCTTTGTAGCTGATTCCAGAGCTCAGCCCATCTGTTCCTTGTTGTAGGTTGTTAAGTGAAATGTGTTGCCAATACAAATAGCTCCACTTGATGTTTGTTTGCATAAATTGTTTTGAAAGCTTCATGACGAATTTTAAGGATTACTTGCAGTGGTAGGGAACTCAGCATAGGAGGAAATATAAATTCGAGGATGCCAGTTGGAATCTATTAATTCGTTTGGATCCAATGGTGAAAGAGAACATCGTTTGCCTAGGTGAGGAAAAGCAATTCCATCTTGGGTCCACAAAGTCTTTGGGTTAGGGTGACAATGTGTTAACGGGAGCCTAGGCACTAGAAAGTGAGGGGGCTGCTAATGGGAGGTCATTTTCGGCCCGCCCCATTTCCTGCAAGCAAATTGTATTGGTTAGCAAACTAAACTCCAGCCCACAGACTAGATTTCAAAGGAAAGCCAGACTTCAAGATGGCAACAGTCAATCTCAGTCCCGGACAGGGCAGGAAGGTTTGAGTCCTTCACTTTCCAGGGAACCCCCTTTCCTGAAAGGGTAAAAAAAAATCCCTGCCCTTATAAAGGAAGATAAGAAGCCTAGAGAACACAGGAAAGATATGAAGAGAACTTATTACACATAATTGCAACCAGTCTTGTGATGCAAGGCTTCAAATTGGACTCTCTGATTTCCCCAGGATATAAGATGGCATTTGTGGGTTGGGTAACTCCCCAGCCCTGAAGATGATCACATGGCTTTGCTCCCACCCTGACTGCCCAAGAAAGATGGAGTCAAATCTGGCTGAGCCCAGAAAGCCCGATTAAACATGAAATGAAATTCAATTTGTCATCTACAGAGACTCTCGATTTCAAGTGACTGGGGGGGGGGTGTGCAGGGTGTTGCTATCTTCTTGTCTTCCATCATCTGAATCCATCCATTAAGGAACCCCTCTCAGTGCTCATCATTGCTTAGCAGCAGGGAGATTTGGGTTTTAAATGAACTGACCTGACTGCTTTCATCTTCAGGTAATACAGCTCCACTTTATAATTCAGACCAGGAGCTTATAGAGATTTAGAGAGAAGTCCAGGGCTCAGCTTCGCTGTGCCAGTTAAGGCATTTATACTGATGACAGTTAAATTGTCGGGGCCTCTGCTATTCATTTACATCACAGACACGAAGGTCCTCTGACGACCTACAGCAAATGTAAGCCAGATGGACCTGAGCATAGCTATTGTGCATTTTACTTCATTTCAAACACGTCTTCTGACTTTCAACTCAAACCTTCTGTCCGTCTTGTCATGCTAGCCTGTATAATGATATTTTATTGCATGATTTCACCAAACCCTTGAGTTTCTCAGTTGTCCTAAGCTAATGGACTGGATCTGTACCCATTTGCTAAAACAAGATCTTTTTTAGTAGGTAGCAAAGCTATTTCACATAAATCAAGGCTTCAGCTAAAATATTAGGTTTCCATCCATCACTAACAAAAAAACGAGCACCTTCAGTTTTATCTGATGAGTCCATCTTCCAAGGCATATTTAAAACTTGCTTTTGTTATGTAGGGAATTGTGCTCAGTCATTTTCTATGTTATGTGCTATCATTTTCTCTAAGTCCTTTAAATTGAACTCACCAGACTATGTTCACCATCAAGTTACTTCATGACAGGCCTAGGATGACTCCCTTCATTTATATTGCTCATCTGGTTTAGAGAATAAGACACCTAGGGGCTGTATTTCACATCAAAATGCTTGCTTCGTATTAGACTTGGAAGGGATTTTGAGCCTCAGAGGCTGTCTAGACCAAACCCCTCTTTTCATACATGTAGAAACCGAGGACAAAAGGAATTCTGGGATTTGTCCAAGGTCATTCAGTAAATAACAAGATTAGAATTTGATCTCAGATCCACTGACTCCAAACTGAGTGCTCTTTCAACTGTCTCAATTTGCTTCTTGAGAGATAACATTTAGAAACAGGCAACATCGATGTTGTATTCTTCGTATTTGAAGTTACAGAAAGACACGGGGGAGAAATGTGTGGAAAAAAAGAGGATGCTGGACTTTCTGAATGTACAAACCAAGCAGATAAAAATCTTTGCGAACAGTTTGCAAGGATTAAAACTTGAAGCTTTTTTTTTTTTAGCAGCCCTTCTACATCATTCTGAAATCACTTCACATTTATTGTTTTTATTCTTTCATGTTAGTTACACAAATTGAATTTAAGGTGCCTGAGGGCAGAGGTTGTTTCCTTTTTGTCTTTGTTTCCCTAGAGCCTACCACAGGGTCAACTCTCCTTATTCACTATACCACACTCCCTGTTACAAAGCAGGCATTTAGCAAATACTTGTTAAATGAATGATCATAACAGGTACTCCACAAATACCTGTTAAGTTCAGTGGAATTGTCAGTTAACCAATAAATAAACACTTATCAAGCACATACTGTGCCAGGCATTATGCAGAGCAATGAATACAAGGCAACATACAGGCCCTGTCCTCAAGGAACTACAATCAAATGTAGGAGACAAGTAATTATAACCAAATCATATACAGCATAAATAAGAAATAATTAAGAAAAGAAAGGCAATAGAAATAAAGAGAGGCTGTAAGAACCTCCCATGCCCACCCTCCCCCCCACCCCCGAAGGACTCCAGGGAAGTTAGGAGGTGGATATGAGAAAAGAGAGCATGACAGGCATGGGAGGCAGTCAGTGAAAATGCCTCGAGGCTGGAGATGGCATTTTACTAGTGGAATAACAAAGAGGCCAGGATTGAAGGGTATATGGGGGTCGTTTAATGAATAAGAAGACTGGAACAGTAGGAGGGGTCCAGGTTATGAAGGGCTTTTAATGCCAACTGAGGATTTTAGATCTGATCCTGAAATAATAAGGAGCCACTGGAGTTTGTTTTTGTTTTTGTTTTTTTAAACCCTTCTAGGCAATGAAGGTTAAGTGACTTGTCCAGGGTCACATAGCTAGGAAGGGTCTGAGGCCAGATTTGAATCTGGGACCTCCCATCTCTAGATCTGGCTCTCAGTCCACTGAGCTACCCAGCTGCCCCTGACCACTGGAGGTTATCGATGACACAGTTGGACTTGCACTTTAAGAAAATCATTTTGGTAGCTGAATGGAGGATGGATTGGAGTAGGAAGGACTTGAGGCAGGAAAACCCACCAGTAGACTATTGCAGTTGCTCAGATATAAGGTAATGAGGGTTATCAGAGGAGAAAAGGTATATTCAAGAGATGCTGCAAAGGCGAAATGTGACAGGCTTTAGCAACAGGTTGGATATGGAGGGAAGAGGGAAGATGTCAAGGATGACACCTAGATTGCAATCCTGGAAGCCTGGGAGAATGTTGTTGTCTTCTATGGTAAAAGAGAACTTTTAAAATGGGAGACGTTTATGGGGAAGGATAATGAGTTCAGTTTGGGGCAGGTTAAGTTTAAGATATCTACTGGACATTTAGTTTGAGATATCTAAAAGATAGTTGGAGATGTGATACTGGAGGTCAGCAGGGAAATTAGGGCAAGATTCATAGATCTGAGACTCATTATCCTAGAGATAGTAATTCAATCCATAGGAGTTGATGAGATCACAGATCACTAAGTGACGTGGTACAGAGGGAGAAAAGAAGAGGTTCCAGGACAAAATACTATGGGACACCTACAGTTAGAGGGCATGACCTGGATGAGGATTCAACAACGGAAATGAAGAAGCAGTGGTCTGGAAGGTGGTCTGGGAAGCAGTGATAGGTAGAAAGAGAACAAAAATCTAGAAAGAAGAGAATATCAAGAAGAACAGGGAAATCAATAACATCAAAAGCAACAGAACATTCAAGATGAGTGAGAATTGAAACAAGATCCTTGGATTTGGCAACTAAGAAATCATCAGTAACTTTGGAAAGAGAAGTTGTGATGGAACAATGAAATTGGAAGACAGAGTAAAAGTGGTTAAGAAGTAAGTGAGAAGAGAGAGAGTAGAGCATCTATTGGAGATTGCTTTTTCAAAGAGTTTAGTCACAATGGGAGAAAGAGATATAGGATGATAGCAAGAATGGAAAGATCAAATGAGGGTTTTGTGGATGGATGAAACATGGATATTTTTAGGCAGTAGGGAAGGAATTGGTAGGCAAGGAAAAGAGGAAGATAAGTGATAGAGTGTGGATGACCAAGAGGGGATGGCAATCTGATAGAAAAGATAAGGTAAAATGGAGTTGTATGTGCAGGTATTGGGGACATCCTTGGTAAAGAATAAGGTCACTTTTTCCTGTGAAATTGGGGTGAAGGGAAGACATCAGAGTGGCAGGAGATGAAAAAGAAGGGAGAAACTGGAGTTCATGGTGAATGGGCTCAATTTTTTTTCTACAAAATATGAAGCAAGTTTCCTAGCTGAGAATATGGGAGAAGGGAAAGTTATGAGAGATTGAAGGAAGTCTAGAAGAGCTACTCTGGATAGTAGGATAGTGAACTAATAAGGAAGTATAGAAGAGTGACCTAATAGAATGGAGGGCCCAACTGAAATTGAATAACATAAATTTGTACTGAATCCAGTCAGAATGATTGCATGGTTTTCTCCGCCTTCATTCATCAGCATATATGTAGGAGTCAAGACAAGTGGTGGGAGTAATTCAAGGCTGAGGCTTAGCAGGGAAAAACCTGAAGCTAGGGAGTCAAGAAAAGAAGAAAATGTGGAATTGATCTGGTTCACCAAGGGGCCAAAATAAAAGGAGTGTCGAGAGGAGAGGAGATGATCTGGAAGAGAACTGAGGGGTCGAGGGATTGAGAGTTATAGTGTAGATTAAGAGCTAGATTTAATAAGGGAGGACAGAAGAAATAGAAAGCCCATAGATTGTGGTCAGATAAGGGGTTTTTAGAATTCTCAAACATGGAGGCGGTACTTTTGTGGGAGATAGCAAAAGATAAAAGGTTTGATCATCTTTGTGCATGCCTGAGATAGAATGAAGGAGTTGGTCATGGGAAGTAAACAGATTGAGGAACTGAATGATTAGGGTGTTTGAGAGACAGTCAAAATGTATGAATGAATTGTATTCCTTTTAGTCCATGATAAAAGCTATTTTTGTAGAAGAGAGAGTATATGGTATAGGTAGAGAAGATACATCTCGATGCTCTTATTGGGGAGCACATGGATTGGATTTGAACAAAGTATAAGTATTTATATATATATATATATATACATATTTCTTTGTTGGTTTTTATTTTGTTGTAATAAAGCATGTGTCCAGAGCTGGGGTAACCCTCCTGGATATCACTCTATGCTGAGGTGAACTTGATGGGAAGGTCCTGTTATGTAAGGGTATATTGGCAGCTAGATTGAGCTCATGTCAGCCAATGGGATTCTTGTGTCCTTTTTCAGAAGGAACCATTTCCTGATGATGGAGACATTGAACAACATTGGATTTTAGACCTAGTAGTCATACTAGTTATGCTCAAGAAAATCTAACCTTTTAAACAAACAAACAAACAAACAAAAGGACTGATAGGGATGAGTTATTCCATTTTGTAAGTGCTGGATCAGTATCAGTGGAGTGGAGTGTGTGTGTGTGTGTGTGTATGTGTAGATAGGATAATATGAGCGCAGAATATGGCTATTATTACTTTTAATTTAGCTAAAGTAGTAAGCCATTAGACTTCATAAGATCGTAGATGTAGAACTGGAAGGTACCTTAGAGGCTATTTCATTCCCTACACTTCATTTAAGTTTGCGGAAACCAGAGTCTACAGAGGTCAGGCTGTAGGCTATGCAAGTAGTAAGTGGCATAGCAGGGATTTGAATCCAAATCCTAGAGTGCTGGATGTGTAGTTAGGAAGAACTGAGTTTGAAACCTTTCTCATATACACACTATCTTTATGACACTGGGCAAGTCACTAGATTTCTCTCAGATTCAGTTTCCTCATGTATAAAATGGAGTTAATATAGTCTCACCTCAGGGAGTTATTGTGAAGATCATATGAGATTACACATGTAAAGTGCTTTGTAAACTTAAAAACTCTCTATACTATTATCAATATCAACAATAAATTATTATATGTAATGATATATTGATATAATTATATGAGTAAGTATATTAGTAATAATTAATAGTATAACTGGTGCTCTATCACCTACCCACTCATTCTCTGCGGGAAATAATTTTCTTGGTCTTATTTTATTAATGGAAAAATTAATAGTCTTTAAGTTTAATAATGTCTTAAACAAAAGAAAATTTTAATTTCATTAAAATAATTGACTTGAGTTAGCTATAAGTGAAATGAAAATATCCTTCAGATTTCTTTATCTATCCAGTACCAAACATTGGGGTACACTGATGCCTTCAAACAGACTCAAGCCAAGTATTTGGCAAGGTATATATATATAGATCTATGTGTATAACACACATCTATACACACATACACATGCATATGTATATTTATACATAGAGTACATAGCATATATCTTTATATATTTATACCCATATTAAGAGATATATACTATGTACTATATACTATATTTTATACATATGTACTATATGTAGTAAACTAGTAAATTTGTTTCCTCCGCCTATTAGACATATGTGAATAGAAACAAGGTCTCTTAGATAAGGTTACTGAAGAGTTGGAAGACATGAATTAACTAATTGTTCGGCCTGCCTGTGAAAAATCTGTGCTCTTTTATGTGAATTTTGTTCAAGTTTGACATGCAAAACAATCTCAAGGGAGTTGTAATGATCTCCCTATAAATAAGCAAACATCTGCAGATTAGCTGTGGACTGGGGCCACGGCCATCAACTCACACTCCGGTGACCAGACTTGACCACAGGATGTCACTGTTCCACTGATGTGGACTGGGGAGAGCATTTATCTGGCTGTAAAAAAAGCCCCTGAGCTCTTAAGGAAAACAGTTGGAAAATGACAGCTTTGTGACCATTCAGCCTTAATTATAATGCAAACCTTGTCAGAAAGATTGTTTACAGTAGAAGGCATTTTACATGACAAACTCTTATGTGGCAGAAAGGGTTGGGTCTAGTTTCCAAAAAAACAAATGAACATTTTTCACTCGTCTCTCCCCAAGTTGTGATATTTTGATAGGATGTGGGGTTGTGTGGTGTAGTGTGTATGTCAGATCTTTTTTTGGTTGAGGGGGTGGTGGTGGTGGCGGTGGTGGAGGGCGTTGGATAATGACAGCTTTTCCAAGAGCTATGAAAAAAAATGTTTTTTCAAATGAGCAAAGGCATGAATGTGTCACTCAGTGATTGATTGCTCACTGTGCTTCAGCTTTTGATAATTAAGTCCTATTCCTTTCAGGCAAAGGCTATTCTGCCAAATTCAAAATACCTTGGAAAATGTAAAATTAGAACCTTATGAGAGAAAGATTAAAAGAGCTAAATATATGTGTATGTAGTTTCACTAAGTGGTGACTGAGGTGGGGGGGGGGACTTGATAACCATTTAGAAATGTGACGGGAATAAATAAAGGAAAAAAGGAATTATTTACACACTTAGAGGAGGCAGAATTAGAAGCAATTATATGACATTAAGAAGAGGAAAATTTAGGCCAGATATCAAGCAACACTGACTAAGAGCAGTGCTTCTTAGAGCAGGGCACAGGCTGGAAAAGGAAGTGGTGACTGCCCCTTGAGACATTTAAAACTAGCCAATGTGGAACCTTGGCCATACTGTATATCAGTAGGAAAATCATCTCCTACCCCTGCTTTTGCTCCATTCCTCCTTGGTGATATTTGAGGTTTCTTTGCAGCTATAATTTCTATGATTCTGTGGTCCATAATTAGCTACATGTACAAAAAATAGTTATATACCATCATTAGCTGTTCTTTCTCTTCCTCCACGCTTTATCTAAATTTCCATCTACCTGGAAAGTAGAAATACCATGAGTAAATACAAGTTGGGTCTCTGCGCTTAAAATCAGAGCACTGAAAAGCTACAGAGGTATGCTATAGATTTAGATAGTACAATAATGTGAAGTCACTCAAGTGTAACCTAAAACTGACCATCTTATTTCTCTGAATTGACTTTTGTACTTTCCTTGGACAACTGAAATGAGAAGACTACAAAGGACCTGGGAGACATCCTGATCCAGTCTTTCATTTTCCACATGGAAAAAACTGAGGCTCAGAGAGGGGAAGCAACTTGACCAAGGTCACCCAATGAATTCATGGCAGAGTTGGGCCCAGAAGCCACGTCTTCTGACTCCCATTCCAATGTTTTCATCACCATGGCAGACCGCATACATGGCTGCTTTACATTCATGTTAGAATTGGCTCCAATATATGGGATGCCCTATCATCAGCTAGTCCTATTTACGATGCATCACCATGACAGACAACAAGACCACTGTGGAGATTTCTGCCTGATTTACTTGAAGAGAAAACTGCAAAAGATACTTTAAAAGCAAATTCTCTTCCACCCACCTAATGCACTAAGTAAAAAGAAACAACATGGTGGAGTCATTACAAACTTGGCAGAGACAGAAGTATGTGCCTGATAGCTAATACCAGGAGGGACCTGTATTTCACAAACAGTTTCTATCTTGTGGACTACTGCAGTTTATTTGATCTCACTGTGAATCGGAGTCTTATCTGCTCTAGTAATTTATCTCTTTGGAAAGAGAGAGCAGGAGTAAAGACAGATTCAACTGATAAATACACTATTTTCCAGTGTACAATTAGTCTCAGTTAAATGCTACAGCCCACTAAGGGAGCCTGCCTTTCCTTGGTGAAATGGATATTTCAGAGTCCCCCCGTCAATGTAGCATTAGCCAGATCTCCTGGAGAAACACTTAAGTGGCCCAATGGGAAGTCTTCTAAATGGGTGCAGTGTCTATAAGAGCTGAGAACATGGAATAGGAGTCAAGAGAACAACTAGCTCTATTTCCAAAGGTCTCCTACGACGCCTCCTAGGTCACTCTTCCTATAGAAATCTCTTCTTTGGTTCCCTTCACTTCCAAGTGCATTTTTCCCCGTTTTATTTTTCTTATTGCTTCATCTGGTCTGGGATAAAAAGTAGTCTTGGGAGTAAGTCTGCCTTGTCTGAGCCGGTGGGTTGCCCTGACCCAGGGTTAAAGGAGAGCCAGATAGCTCAGACCTGCTTTCTATCAGGGCTTCCTTTCCACAGAAACTCCTGAACTGACGTGGTGGGAATCCAGTGATAAAAACTGGGAATTTGTGCCTTACTTGCAGAAAGGAAAACAAGTAAGAGGAAAAAACTACTTCCTGCTACGCTTCAGTGAGTCGATAAGCTTAATTGGCTGGGGCTGCCTGCTGGACATTGATTGTACCTCCTAATAAAAGTGCTATTGATTGGCAGTTTATTCAACAGGAGTTCACATGGACTATAGTTCCTGTTAATGTTATTACTCCATCCACGTTTTCCGTTGCCTAGCTCTTTAGTGTTATAAATTGGGTCAAATGCCAGAAATGGTTTTAGTTCTCTTGGACTTTGGGACAACTTTCTGACCTTCTCAAGATATGGTATGTCATCCATCTGAGTAGAAGAGATGCCTTAATAGGCTTCAGGAAGAAGCCAGGTTACTAAGCTATTGTTAAAAGGAGCCATCATTAGAGTAGGGACAATTTTATGCTTTAATTGGACCTCAGAAATCAACTAAACTGACACTCCTTGACACCTGCTTAATGTAGCTGTGATGGCCCAGTGGTGGTGGCAGATTGATGAGGCTGTTGTCCTGAGCTGAGAATGTCCCAAGCTGGAGTGGGTGCTTTGCAGATAACAGCATGTGCCACCGAGCAGACTACTATGTAAAGGAATCTGGAGCAAAGATAGGAAAACAGTGTGGAGCAAAAACAAAGGAATTAACTTGGGATTTTAATGAGAGGCAGGTGATAACTTGAAACGCTCTTCAGTACTCTTCCTGCTTGGTTTGCAATCATGGGATGTTGATGTAGGGATGATCTGCTTACATTATTTTGTTTGGAGAAAGGATGTTATCTGTATCTGTCATGGAAAATCCCAGTAGGGAAACTTCTCCTACCTACTTTTTTGTTCTTGTTGTTGAGTCATTTCAGTCATGTCTAACTTCATTACCTTAGTTGGTATTTTCTTGGCAAAGCACTGGAGTGCTTTGCCATTTTCTTCTCCAGTTCATTTTATGTACAAGGAAACTGAGGCAAAGAAGGTTAAATTTAAATGACTTGATCAAGATCACACAGCTAGTAAGTGGTCCGAGATGAAATGTGAACTCAGGTCTTCCTGATTCTAGGCCCAGTGCTCTATCTACTGTACCACCAAGCTGTCAGTACAGCAATTATTCTCAGTCTTATGTTCATAGGGAGTTGCCTAGGGATACTGAGCCATTAAATGACTTGCCTCTAGTCTCATGGCTAAAATATATCAGAGGTAAGACTTGAACCCTGATTTTCACTCCAAAGTCAGCTCTCTATCCACTATGCTGAGCTAACTTTCACCTTACATGTTACGTGGTGAATTTTTCTTAAAATATATTGTCATTTACTATATAACTTCAGTTGATTCAAACAATACAGATTTCTAGAATTTAACTCTGGCTGTACTTTAGTTCAAATTTCTCATTTTGCCAATGAAGAAACCAAGCCCAAAAGAGGGAAAGTGACTTATTCAAAGTCCACGATATAGGAGAAGCCAGAATTCAAATTTTTAATCCAGTGCTTTTTCCACAATATATCACACTAAGGCATGAGGATAAACAATGGCATTGTCTACATTGGAAAGAGGAGCAATTTGAGGTGAAGAGGTGAAGGGTATTGTCTAAGGTCACATGACCAATGAGTGGAAAAATTCCAACTACAGTCTATAGTTCCATATTCCTGGACCTGCGTTCTTTTCCCTGTCTCACATGCAGTCCTTGTCTTCTTTCAAAGATGTCAGCCAAGCCTCGCTTTCCCTTATACAAAAGCCCTTGGGAACTTTGAATGTTCTTTTGTTATAATCTCTCCAAAAAAGGGAGAGGGTGGGAAGAAAACCAAACGATCAGGAAGTCCCTAGGAAGTGATAGTGTGACAGATGGTGGATTGGGGAGAGATATTGAGAAGACGTCCAAATGAGTCTGTTTTCTTCTGGATTATAGTGACAGGTTAACAAAAAGCAGGTTCTAGTTATCTAGTTAATACACCTCAGAAAAATCTAGGAAAAGCACCCCCAGTGCTATTTAGGTGTTATTTTCTAAGAGGAAATGGTATAACAAACGTTTTCCCTCCAATTCCCCTTATGGTGAGACAACTTGTCCCCAAAGTATGGCATCATGCACTTCAAACCGGAAGGGACCTGAGACATCATCTAGTCTAATCCCATGCCCATTTTTTACATGATTGAATTGAATCACAAGGACATTAAATGATTTGCCCAGTGTCCTATGAGTATTAAGTAACACATTCAAACCCAAATCCTCCCGATTTCAATACAGCACTATCCACTATGCCAAGCCTCTCTCTCCTGCCCATATTAAATGTATATCACACCAGTGGGCTTAGCCCTATTGGCCAGGTCCCTAAGTCAAGCTTCCTTTCCTAAGGACCCCATTCATAGGAAATTTTTGGTAGGATAAGTGCCCAGTGCCAACTTAGAAAATCTCCAGAAAGGATCAAGCCTCTGGTTTGATGAAGAAAGAAAGGTCCTTTATGAAGAAAACACCAAAACTTTCTGCTTTCATCAAATGATCTTTGCACCAGAGGAGAGAATACTAAACAACAGAGACAAAAATCATCATCATTTCCACAGTCCATTCTCACATAGTGCCTTACAGCTTGCAACAGTCCTGTATATTGAAGTTTATGTGTTTTATTATTCCCATTTTACACATGGGGAATCTATAGACCAGAGAGACAAGGGGTCATACATAGAATTAAAAACTAGAAGGAACGATTGAGATCACCTAGTTCCACCTTCTCGTACAGAATAGGAAACTGAGGTTCAGTGATTAGCTACAGCAAATAAGTAGCAGAGCTGGCTCTTCTCATTTGGGTCCTTGGACTACAAAGCTGGTGCCCTTTCCATAATACAGGATCATTTCTAATTTCTATGCCTTTTCTTTCTACTTCCTCCACAGTCTTCTTCCCTTTTCAGTTGTTCCTGGGCTCCTGGAAGGCATAAGAACTCCCAAGTTTCAAAGAGTGAGACTGACTTCCATTTTGGAAGACAATTTGACCCTGACCTTAGACCAGACTCACAGAATCTTTAATAGTCTCAAAGGTGAATGATTTGGTATGAGCCAAACCATTAAAAGTCCCGAGGGCAATGCGAGGTGTGCCCTTTTAGCAGTGACCCCTTCCATTCTGAAAGGTGAGAAGTAAAAGAATGCCACTGTCCAGAGCAGAGGAGGTTGCATACACAGGCAGAGTGGGGCTTGTGGCTTATGATTTTGGACGTCTGAGGAAGGATCTCCTCCACCTAAAAGCCTCCTGACCTGCTCCCTCATTTGATAAATTGCTCTATCAGAGAAGAGAGGGGGAAAAAGGCTTTAAAGATAAATATGCCCCTGAGAGAGGCCAAGCTTTGACTGAAACTCATTCACATTGAGCTATAAATGACTGATATTAAATCCTTCTACAGAGAAGAGGGGGAGGCAAAGGAGAGGAAGGAGATACTGGGCACCTGAAGGAGGAAGATGGCAATTTACATCAAAGCTGGAGTAGGAAAGAAGAATTTTACTTATTTCACAGCTTTGCTGAGGGTCAGCCCCACTGTAGCTGGCAATAGATTTTCCTCATATGTTATGAGCTCAGTTCCAGCCTTGGATTTTGTACTGGAGAGCCAAAGATAGCAGAATGGAAAGCAATCCTTCAAAAGTACCAGGCAAATAGCAACTGCTTACTTGAGATGGGTCAGAAGAGATGATTTCAGCAATGATAAAGCCTCTTTGGGTCAAAAGATATGAGCTAAAAGGTAAAGCACTGAACAAAAAGAAGACAAAATAATAGAGGACCTGGGTTCAATTTCTAGCTTTATCACTTTTATTCATATACCCATAGACAACTTATTTAAACCCTTGGGACTCATTTTCATCATTTTCAAAATGAAGCAATTGGACAGGATAATATTCACAATCTATTCTGGCTTCATGATCTTATGTAGTAGAGAGGGCAGGTGATGATACTCACAGAATATAAGAATCCTTTTTGTATAGTTTGAAGATTCCACTCTTTTCTCAATTATATTTAATTGACTTATCTTGCTTTATAAGCTAGATATATTCCTGGAAAGTTGGCAGACATCTATTTTAAGTAAAAATCAAACCTAATGATAATATTAATAATAACTAGCATTTCTATCATATTTTAAAGCTTGCAAAATGTTTTATAGCTATTTTCTCATTTGATTCTCACAATGACCCCTGAGGTAGTTACTTCTTAATATTTTTTTCTTCTAAGTTATTTCATCATTGCCAAATTGATCTTCCAAGGAAAAGGCTCCTGTAGCATTAAATAGTGAGAATACTGCTGGATAATGGAGTCAGATAATATTGGGAAGTTTATTCACTACTCTGGACCTCACTTTCCTTACATGTAAAATGCAAAGGTTGAACTAGATGATCTCTGAGGTACTTTCCAGCTTTAAAAAATTATGATTTTGTAAAAGAGAGACTATAAACTTTGTACATCTTAACTCATAGAGTTATTTTGATGGTCAAATTAGAATTAGTCAGTCAATAAACCTTTATTAGTTACCTACTATGTGTCAGGCACTGTGCTAAGTTCTAGGTATATAAAGGAAGGCAAAAAATATAATCTCTGCCCTCAAAGAGCTCACATTCCAGTGGTAGAAATGGCATATAAATAAATGATATCTATATAAAATATACATAGATTAGATGGAAGATAATCTCAAAGGGAAGGCATTAGCAATGGAGAGCCTGAAAGAGGTCTTCTGCAGAAGGTGGGATGTGAGTTGACTCTTGAAGGAAGTCAGGAGTGGGAAGTGAGAAAGGAGAGCCTTCCAGACATAAGATTAAGCTCCTAAAAAAAGGAAGTGAGGAGACAGAATATCATATTTATGGAACAGCAATTAGGTCACTTTGGCTGTAGATGGGAGAAAGGATAAGAAGACTAGAAAACTAGGGAGAGCCCATATTGAAAAGATCTTTACATGCCCAAAAGAAGACTTTGTATTTGATCTTGGAGATAATAGAAATCCACTGAAGTTTATAGAGATGGTCAGCAATACTTTCAGAAGCTCACTTTGACTTTTGAGTAAAGGATGGACTGGAATGAGGAGAGACTTGAGGCAAGTAACCTGACCAGAAGCTTTTATGTCAGTCCAAATGCAAAGTAATGAGAGTCTATACAAGAGGGCAGTTGTGTGATTTGAGATTGGGAATGTATGGGAGATATTGTGAAGATCAAAATGAACACAAGATTGGATATGTGGAGTGAGTGAAAGCAAGGAATCATGGATGATAGTGAAGTTGTCAGCAAAACTAACTAAGAGAAGGGTGCTACTTCAATAGAGACAGGAAATTTGGGAAGAAGAAAAGCTATGGGGAAAAATGATAATGAGTCCTATTTTGGACATATTGAGTTTGAGATGTCTACAGGACATTTGAAATGTCTAAAACTCAGACTAGAGTTCAGGAGAGAGATGAGAATATTTCAGTCTGGGAATCACTGGAATTAAACATATTGGAACAGATGAAGTCACTAAGTGAGATGGTATAAGGCAGGGGTTCCCAAACCTTTCTGGCCTGCCACCCCCTTTCCAGAAAAAAATATTACTTAGTGCACCCTGGAAATTATGAAACTATTTATTGAACTCAGAATAGAATGTAATGCAAAAAAAGTATGGCCATCCCCGCCTCCCTGGATTGCTGCAGCACCCACCAGGGGGTGGTAGCACCCACTTTGGGATATCACTGTATAAGGGATAAGAGAAAGGAGTCAATAGCTGATTCTTGGAGGGCGTTTGTGGTTAGTGGGTATAACCTGGATAAAGATCCAGAGATAGAGACTTAAGAGTGATCAGAAAGGTTAAAGGGCTAGGAAGAGCACCACAAAAATGAAGAGAGGAGAGAATCTATGAAAAAGACTATAATCAACATTGTGAAATACTACAAAGAACCCCAAAAGGATCAGGATTAAGAAAAACTTATCAAATTTGGCAATGAAATGATTATTGGTAATTTTGGAGAGAGAAGTTTCATTTGAATGAAGAGATTTAGGAGCCAGATTGCAGGTTAGATATGAGAGGAGTAGAGGCACCAAAAGGAAATGGTTTTCTCCAGTCTGGCCAATAAGAGGAAGAAAGAAATGACAGTAGCTACTAGGGATGGTCAATCAAGTAAAACTTTTTTAAGGACAGGGAGAAAGATATAATTGTAGACACCTTGGAGGCAGCTGGTAAATGGGAAAAGACTGAAGATAAGAGAGAGCGGGATGACAGAGCAATCTTGGCAGGAATAGGATCAAAGGTACATGTCAAAGGGGGTTGTTTTGGCAAGGAGAGGGGCCTCCTCTTCATGTGAGACAGGGGTAAAAGAGGAGTGAGTAAGGAAGATGATTGAATGATCTGAAATGAAGAGAGGAGAGGAAAAATCTCTCAGTGAATAGTCTCAATTTTGTTGTTGTCGTTGTTTAAGTATGAGTTAAGGTCCTCAACTGAGATTTAAGGCAGGGGGTACCTGGGAGGCTTAAGGAGGAATGAGAAGGTTTGAAATAGCCTCTATGGTAAGTAGGATTGAGAGTTGATTAGGGAAGTATATAAAAGGATTGCTTTGTAGCGATGAAAGTACAGCTAAGATTATAAAATATATCTTTGAAGTAGACTTAGCAGAGCTGCCTGATTTTTTTCCACTTTGGTAATATTTGAACAGAAGCAAAGGAAGCACAGACTTGGAGTAATCCAGGGTTGGAGTTTGGCAGGCTTAATTAGTGATAGGACAAGGGAATTTATGATTTATGGATAAAGTTGAACTGATGCACTAAAAGGAAGGTAGGAAGTAAAGAGAATGTTGTTAATGGCCTGAGAGAGAATTGAGGAGTGGAGGGATTAGAGGTCACAAGGAAAACAAAGAGTATGATTAGGGCTCTAGAAGCAAAGAGAAAGAGAATGAGAAAATAGTATGATCAGATAAAGGAATTTTAGAGTTCATCAGCATGGAAATGAAACCTTGGTAGGAGATGGCAGGATCAAGCATGTGATTTCTATGTGTAGTTAGAGTGGAGTAGAGGAGTGAATCATTAATATTAAGTATACTGAGGAACTGGGAAGCCAGAGTATTTTAGGGAACATCCATCCATCCATCCATCTATCTATCTCTATCTATCTATCTATCTATCCAATTCTGTCTGTCTACCTATGTTGAAGTCCTCTAGTATGAAGTCAAAAGTTAGAGTAGAGAGAATGACTATGGATTTGTGAGTACAAGTGAAAAGTTAAAAGATTGATAATAATAATAATAATAAATAGCTAGAATTTATATGGTGTTTTAAACATTGAAAGGGCCTTTCCACATATTAACTCATTTGAAGCTCAGAAGTACTCCATGATATAGGTGCTATTATTATGTGCATTTTACAGATGAGAAACTTGAGACACAGAGAGGTTACCTTCCTTACCCAGGGTCACACAGTTAGTAAATGTCTAAGCCAAAATTCATACTCAGATCTTTCTCATGCCAAGGCCTATACTCTACTCACTGCCCCATCTTGTTCTATTTCCCCTGGTCTCTTAGCTGAGTAATAAATGAACTACTCTAAATATAAGTCAACTTCTATTTAAAGGAGTCCCAATTCTGGGTAGAGATTGAGAAGTATACAATATGGGAATTGTGCTAATTGAAAAAAATTAAATTAAAAACATAAAGGAGCCCTCACAGATTTTTTCAATGAGCCAATTTTGTCTTTTTGAATTTTTTTCTCTTGGTGGTTTGCTTAGATGGCTCTTTGGGGGGGATGGATGATAGTACTTAGCACAGACTTCCTTGCATTTCAGAACTTAATGATTAGACACTTTCCCTCCCCTTTCGCTACATTCATTGGATCCACCCTTTTCCCTTCTGAAGGTTTTTGATTTATTTCTTTTAGTATCACAACAACCCAGTGAGGTAGGGGTGTGGAGGGGGAGGGGCGGGGTGGTGGTGGTAGCGATTTATTTTATTTTTTTTTTTAACTCTTAACTTCTGTTTATTGGCTCCTAGGTGGAAGAGTTGTAAGGGTGGGCAATGGGAGTCAAGTGACTTGCCCAGGATCACACAACTGGGAAGTGTCTGAGGTCTGATTTGAACCTAGGACCTCCCGTCTCTAGGCCTGGCTCTCACTCCACTGAGCTACCCAGCTGCCCCCTGGTGGTAGAGATTTTTGACAGATGAAGAAATTATAGAGAAAGTGAACTAGTTGAATCAGTCAAAATGCAAATCCATAGTAAGGCTGGGTAAAACTACAGGTCTCCCAGACCTATCTCTTTTCACTACACCTAACAATTCTTGTTCATGAAAATAAAAAAATGGATCAATATTTGGGCTCACACATTTACATTGTACTTTATGTTTACAAAACTTTTTCCTCATAACTGCATTGTGAGGCACACAGTGCAAATATTCGGATCCCTATTTTGCAGATGAAGAAACTTGGGTCCAGGGAGGTAGAGTAATTTCGTTAGAGTTCCAAAGTGAGTAGAATTTGAACCCAGGTTTTTCTTGACTTCTTTCCACAGTCATACTGCAAGTTAATGCAAGTCATAGGACCATGAGATTAAGAGCTGAAAGGACTTCAGAAGTCTTTTAGCTTCAACCCCTCTTTCTTCATCATGGAGGGAAGGGGAAATTGAAGCCTAGAGAAAAGAAGTGACTTCCCCAAATGTATAGAGATAATCACAGATTCGTGACTTAAAACTAGGTCTTCTGACTCCAAGTCCCATTTTCCATGACATCATTCTTGGATATGAAACAAATATTTTACACACAGAGTTCCACGAGCTGCAAGCCTACAAATTCAGCTCTCCTCTGTTAGAGTTTGGCAGAATAAAAGTAAACTAGCCAGAAACAAGTTTCTGGGTATTCAAAGTGACTAAAATGGGAGAACTTCCATTTCATTAGCATTTGCTGTCAAAGCCACTGCCCTTTCTGAATCCTGCCTTTCTCAAACCTCTTCCAGTACAAAGTTATTTCACTGACTTTGACACCCACCACTCATTAATCCTCATTATGATTGACCTCATAATGACATCTGCTTATAAATCTTAAAAGTCTTGGCACCTGATTACAGTGTAATAAAAAGGCCATAATGTAAATTAACACATTACATTTAGTGCTATTTAAATGATGAGGGGAGAGAAAGTTCATTAAATGCCTAAATATTCCTTTTTCCCTCTAGGCCCTAAATTCATCTCTCTAGAATTCAAGTTTTCCAAAGCATTTTATAACTGTAAGACACCTCAGGAAGTCAAGAGATAATTCACCTGGGAGGTATACAATCTAATTATTGCGATTCGGGTAATATTTACCAAGTGCCTAATTTGTGCAGGGCTCAGTGCTGGGAAAAGAAATGTGAAAACCTACCCAACCATTCATAGTTGATTACCATACATTATTGTTATTGTATAAAATGTTCACCTGGTTCTGCTCATTTCACTTTGCATCAATTCATAAGAGTTTTTTCAGGGGTGTGTGTGTGTGTGTGTGTGTGTGTGTGTGTGTGTGTGTGTAAAAACATCTTGTTTGTCAAAGATCAAGGACTCATGATGAAAAAGGATATCTACCACCATGGAAGGAACAGAGGAAGTCTGAATACAGATGAAAACATGGCATTCTTCACTTTATTTCCTCTGTGAATTTTTCTCTGGTGTAAGCAATATCGGAATTGTTTTGTAACATGATGAACAGGGAAATATGTATTCTATGATAGCATATGTATGACCTGTTATATTACCTGCTTCTTGAAAAGAGGAGTAGAGATGGGAATGGGTGGGTAGAAGGAGAGGGAAAAAAAAGAGACAGATTTTTGGACATAACTAATATGAGAATTTTTTTCTCTTGGAGAAATATATTTATTATAATGAATTATATATTATTGTTATGCTACATATTATATATATATGTACATATATATATATATATATAAAATGAAAATAAATAGTAACTTAAAAACCTCCAATCCCTGCCTTCAAAGAATTTGCCATCCAATATGAGGATGAGATGGGCACAAATAGCTATACTCTAGAAATGTTGGGCATACCGGTATGAAATATTCAAGGAGAGAAGCATCATTTTTAGTCTAAATAAAGGGGATGTGAGAAGGCTTCTAGGAGGTGGTGCCCAAGGTGAGTCTTAAAAGAAAAGAAGGATGTGAATAGGCTCAGATGAGGGAATTTGAGGCACCATCAAATATCAATTGTATGGAAGCTGTGGAGGACAAGATTATTTGAGGCACCGTAAAATAATCTCTTTTGGCTAGTGTCTGGCTTGAAGGCAGTGAGCACTGTTATATGACAGAGAAGAGTTAAAGATTCTCCATAAGCCTCAAATAATTAGAGTCCATGAAGGACAATGCTTAATATCACACTTTCTTCTTGCCCACCTCTCACTAGGGCCAAGTTTATGTTTTGCCTCTGTAAAAACCCAAGAAAGCATACTTACTGACCTGCCTTTCACATTCCTCATCTTCAGAATGGGTACAATATAAAATTATTGATTATAAAGTATTTTGTAAATCTTATGTTATAAGAACATAGAATATAAATTCACCTTCCTCTTGGAGCAAGCCAGATGGCATAATGGCCTATTCTTGGGTTCCCAGCCATCTTATTTTGTCACTTACTGCTTCTTATTTTATTTTGTAATGTATCTATTTTAAGTATTTGTTTTTATTTTATGATAACTTTCATTGATATTTATGTCACTGTCACCAGTAACCTAAAATCTCCCTGCAGTCATTACAAACTCTGTTTTAATAAAGAAAAACAGAAAATTGACACAAACTGATCTAACAAGCTTGTCTGAGAGCAGTTGTAACATCCTGAATAAAAAAAAGGGAAACATGTTTCATCATTCATCCCCTGGAATTTACATATTTAATTCCATCTATTACATGGGTTTGGAACTTTGTTAGCCCAATGCAAGGTATTGATGCACATGCTTCATTCATATCAACTATTGACTAGAAGGTATTTATTCAAACAGTGTCAGGCTTAGAGAAGACAAGTAGATTCTGTAGTCATATGGGGCAAAGGGAAGGCAATAAGAATTTACAAAAGTTGTACTATGTGTCATATTCTGTGCTAAGAATTTTTATAAACATAATCTAATTTGACCCTTACACCCCTTTAGTTAAGCACTTTTAATTATCTTCATTTTTACAGTTGTGGAAACTGAGGCAAACAGAGATTAAGTGATTTGCTCAGAGTCCCAAAGCTGGCTGGATTTGAACTCATGTCTTTCTGACTCCTGCTCCAATTTTCTCTTCACTGTGCCATCAGCTTCCTTTGATATATAGACATTATGTGGATCATATAGTCCAACTCTCTCATTATACAGATGGGGAAACTGAGGCCCAGAAAAGAGAGTGCCAAGATCCCATAGAGCCATTTCGAAACAGATAGTGACAGAATCTAGTTCTCCTGAAATTATATGCATCATTTCATTGAAAAGACCTATTTTGTAACTAAGTCACCTTAGATTCTCAAAGTCTTTATATGTGGTTTGAATTGTTTATGCTGTCTGAGGCTCAATCCAGGCTATAAAGAGGCTTATTCCTTATAGCTTGGCCACTAAGTGATAAATTATTTGACCATAGCAAACCATGAAATAAAGAAATGTATGACATTGGTCTAAATCTTGTGCATCTTCCATTTTGATGGTGTGGCAGAAAAGGGTTAGAACAGAGGGTGATAAGAATCACACAATTTTTAGACCATGTATAAACAACAATTTACTATTTGTATGTATGATACTTGTCCAGTGAATTGATGAATTTCTGAATGACCTGAATTATAAAAATAACAACCATATTGCACTAAATGAAACCAGAAGACCAAAGGAAATGACAGCTAAATGAAAGAATGGCTCATAGCTTTTGCTTAGAGTGGCAAATAAAATATTCTATGGAGTTGGCTTTATTCCAAAGGCAACAATAATATCATTTCATGGGATCCTTGATCATCATAGCATGCAGTGCTCACAATGAATATGAACAAAAGAGCCATCACAGAGATGATGACAATGAAAAGACTGCTATAGGAGATAAAGCTGCACAGAAACCTGGAAAAGAACTCAAAGGTCCTCGAAACCAAATAAATATTGACAGTGATACTTGGGGGGAAAGTAGGAGATGGTGGTGAAAAATGTCAGAAAATGGAGTTTAGAAGTGAAATAAAGCAGATTACAGTTTGCTCAGGAACCTCATGTCTATGTTCCAAGAATACTTTGTTCAAGGTGATGTCATCATCAAAGTGAGAACATTATAATGGTGAGAACATTACAAAATATAATATTGGCTAAATCTTAGGAGACAGGAAGAGGTTGGTTATGTATGTGGATGTTATTTGAGAATCTGCAATAAGCTCTGCTATCTGATGACTCAATAGTTTTCAAATTTTTATTATGCACCCCATTAGTGCAACATTTTAACATATTCCTAATACATGCATATTATGAGTTACATATATATATACTAATATATAATATACATTAAAAATATACACAAAAAAGAAATGAAAAAGAGGAGATAAAGATGAAAGAAATAATTCAGGATGTCCTAAAAAGTCGAAGTACAATGTTATACTTTAATAACTCAAAGAAGCTTTAATAGCCTCCAACTACACTTAGACTTTTGGAATACCCCATATTTGAAATCTTTAAACTTTATTTCTTGATTATACCAAAAAAAGTTTTTGCTCATGAAGGGAATGTGATTGAATATGCTTTATTAGTTTATTTTTAAAAAAAAAACTCCCTTATCTTCTGTCTTAGAATCAATACTAAGTATCAGTTCCAAGACAGAAGAGCAGTTATGGCTAGGCAATTGAGGTTAAGTGATTTGCCAGGCAGCTAGGAAGTATCTGAGGTCAGATTTGACCCAGGACCTCCCATTTCCAGACCTGGCTCTTTATCCATTGAGCTACCTAGCTGTCCCATATACTTTATTATTTTAGAACAATCCTTGTGTATGCCCTGAGGAGACAAAATAGACTTTTAAAAGATTATTTTAAACAATTAATTATTTGACTAGTTTTATCAATGGAGCAATGAAGGCAGAGGAGTTTTTTTCTTTTCTGTAGATTCTTTTTTATTGCAAAAACTCTTAGTAAGCATTATTGCATTCCTGGAGGAGTGTTGTTTCTTGGGATAGTCTCCATATCCAATGCAGAAACAATAAGTGAGTTCCTTTCATTTCACCTCAGTATGTTTTTAACATAAATCTATTCCTCTTTATTTAGTTCCCCTTAGTCAATGGCATCATTACCAACTTATTTATGATTAGATATTTTAATTGTGTTTTTGTAGGAGTGTGATGAATAGTAAGGCCAATTTGATAGAGTGGGGTAAGGAAAGGAAAGTATAATAATGTTTAAAAGATAGGTTGGGATCAGATTGTGAAGGGCTTTAAATTCTATTTTTTTTGGAAATTTTTATTTAATTGAATAATTTAATGATTCATTTTAATGTTTTTTTTAAACCCTTGTACTTTCGGTGTATTGTCTCATAGGTGGAAGAGTGGTAAGGGTGGGCAATAGGGGTCAAGTGACCTGCCCAGGGTCACACAGCTGGGAAGTGGCTGAGGCCGGGTTTGAACCTAGGACCTCCTGTCTCTAGGCCTGACTCTCACTCCACTGAGCTACCCAGCTGCCCCTTAATTGAATAATTTAGAAGATTTTTCATGGTTACAAGATTCATGTTCTTTCCCTCACTCCCCTCACATAGCTGACACACGATTCCACTGGGTTTTACATGTGTCATTGATCAAGACCTATTTCCATATTATTGATATTTGCACTAGGGTGATTGTTTAGAGTCTTTATCTCCAATCATATCCCCATCAACCCATGTGATCAAGCAATTGTTTTTCTTCTGTGTTTCTGCTCCCACAGCAATTTCTCCAGATGTGAATAGCGTTCTTTCTTGTAAGTCCCTCAGAATTGTCCTGGATCATTGCGTTGCTGCTAGTAGAGAAGTCCATTACATTCAATTGTGCCATATTGTATCTGTCTCTGTATATGAGGGTCTCCTGGTTCTGCTCCTTTCACTTTGCATCAATTCCTGGAGGTCTTTCCAGTTCACATGGAATTCCTCCAGTTTATTATTCCTTTGAGCACAATAGTATTCCATCACCAGCATGTACCACAATTTGTTCAGCCACTCCCCAATTGAAGGACATCCCCTCATTTTCCAATTTTTTACCACTACAAAGAGTGTGGCTATAAATATTTGTGTACAATGTCTTTTTTCCTATGATCTCTTTGGGGTATAAACCCAGCAGTGGTATGACTAGATCAAAAGACAGACAGCCTTTTAGTGAAGGGCTTTAAATTCTAAAAGGGGTTTATATTTGAATGTTGAGGTAATATGGAGACACTGGATTTTATTGATAAGGGAAGGGACATAAATTAGACCTTTATTTTTGGACAGTCATTTTTGGTGAGTACATGAGGATGTATTGGAGAGAAAGAAACTTGAGGCCTAAGCACCAATGCAATGAGATCAGCAATGTAGATCATAACACTTCCTTGTGGGTCGGTTCATTCTGTGTGGCTCATCTGGCCTCACTAATAATTAAAATGTGGAGGGATTCTTATTCACCAATCACTGTTCCAGAGTATACACCTTCCGAGAGATGCCTTTAGGTGATTTAATGGATGGGGAAGATATTATAAGGGGAGTGGGGGTGGGAAGGGAGATATATAAAGCATTTGGCACAGTGCCTGGCACATAGTAGGCATTTAAATGTTCATTCCTTTTCCCCTTCTCCGATGACATCTATGTAGCAATAGCTGGTGAAGGGTAGGTATCATTGTGTTGGAAATAAACCTCATGAGTAACTATTTTTTCTTTTATTATAAAGATATTTTATTTTACCAGTTACATGTAATAATAAATTTCCACATGTTTTCCAAAGTTATATGATCCAAATTGTCTCTCTCCCTCCCTTCCCTCCCCCTCCCAGAGCTGGCAAGCAATTCAATCTGGATTATACATGTATTATCATGCAAAACATATTTCCAAATTGTTCATTTTGTAAGAGAATAATCATATGAAACCAAAAACAGGGTAACATCCAATGTATTTTCCCACCCTCTAGTTGGTTGATCTCACTTTCCTTGGAGTCTCGCCACATTCCTTTTAGGGGGTCACCACCCCCATTTAGAGCCCACTGAGACAATACTCTCTCTCCTTGGAAATACTTAATGAATTATGTACTTGGTATTTATTCACTTGTGTACAAGTTGTCTTTCCCCCTGCAAGTTCCTTAACTATTTCATTTATGCCCTTAAATTTCTAGTATATAGAATGCTAGGTTCTTCCATGCATGTTGAACTAAATGTCTTTAACAAGCTATTTTTTCTTTTTCTTTTTTTTCTTTTTAAAACTCTTATCTTCCACCTTAGAATCAATACTGTGTATTGGCTCCAAGGCAGAAGAGCAATAAGGGTAGGCAATGGGGGTCAAGTGACTTGCCTAGGGTCACACAGCTAGGAAGTGTCTGAGGCCAGATTTGAACCTAGGACCTCCAGGATCTAGGCCTGGCTCTCAATCCATTGAGCCACCCAGCTGCCCCCAACAAGCTACTTTCTTCACTAATGACAGTAGAACCACAATATTTAGACATTCCTTAGTTCCCAACATGCCACGGTCTATGAGGAAATAGAAATGGCAAAGAGGAAGACTGAAGGAGTAGCTAGACCACATCAAATGCACACAGAAAAAACAAACAAACAAACAAAAACAATCTGTGCTCGAGGTGACATGATTTTGAATGCTTTGAGGAATCTGGCCTAATCACTGTTCCTCACATATTTGCCCCTCTATCTCCTGTCTCCTTCCCCCAAGCCTCCTTATCTCCAGTGATCCTCTGGTTTTTAGCCTTAGATGGAGTGTCACCTTCTATAGGAAGTCCTTTCTAAGTCCCACCTCCCCACCTCCAGCTCCTACTGCCTTTTCTTCTAAAGTTACATTCCATTTATTCTGACTGCATCTTGTAGATACCTATTTACTTCCATGCTGTCTCTCCCACAAGAAGGCAAATTCCTGGAGAGCAGGGACTGTTTCATCTTAATCATCCAATAGTCCAGACCCCCACCAAATGAATGAAGAATGCCTATTCTCCAGAATATTGATAGCATTGGATGGGTAGCTCATTGCTTTGTCCGTAAGTATATGTATCTTGGACAGATACTGAAAACAGACAATGAGCTGGACTTAAAATTAACTCAGAGGAGGGTGGGCTAGATTGCATCTGAGAAATCAACCAGCTTTCTCTCACTTTAAGTTGCTCTATATTCTTTCTAGTTATGCTACAGGACTATGGATCATAGAACCACATAATTACAGAGTAATAAAATTTCAAGCAACCATAAAGGCAACAGAGAGTTGGATATCAGCCTGTAGCATATAACTAACAATTACGTGTACACAAGAAGTGCCATAAAATACACAATACAGGAAATGCAATCAGAAAAAAAGGCGAACTGGTGATATAACAAAATCAAAATTTGATGGTTTGAACATTGCCTTGATCTCTACACACTCTTAAATGTCCAGGAAGTAGGCTTCTAAGATGGTGGGTATGCTATGATCAATGAGCTTTTTTGTTTGTTTTGGATATGACCTTTACTGAACTTATACACCAGGGTGGAAATAAAAGTGTGTACAAAACCAAATGTTTGTTACTATAATTTCTATGTCACAATTAAAATCCAAACAGATTGAGAAAGTATGGATGGGAATCAGTGAAACTGAAGGTCTATTGAAACACTCCTATGAACATATTTTTTTAAGACTCACAATGACCACGTGAGGCTTGATATCAATTCCAAATTATAGAGAAGTAACTGAAACCAAAAGAAACAAAAAGATCTTTTTAATTTGGCATGCTTTGTTGGAAAGCTATCCTAGTTCTCCATCTCACCATAATCCTAGGCCTGTGAGTTTATTGGTGTATGGAATTGTTGGTGAAAATTCCTTGACCAATGTAGATGAGTTGATGTTTATTTGACACTTAAAAAGGAAATTAAGAGTAGAATTTTTGGTTACTCTATCAGGTATTTGAGTTTCTTTCTGAAATAAAGATTAATCTTCTTTCCAATGATCTTCATACAGTGAATCTATGTAGCTAATCACCATGGATTGTCACAGTCTCTGCAATAAACTCAGGGTTGCCCAAAGGACAATGGAAAGGTGCATAAGGGCATGAATAAATTAGCTTATGCTGCCAAAAAGTAACAGCAAGACAAGTTGTATCATCAAAAGGTCTAAGCTGAGAAAAATATGACTGGAAAACAAAGTAGAGGGATACTTTTAATACATTGGTTGAGTATCCCAAGGGAAATTATATAAGGGCTTAGATTAAAGTTGCTCAGGTTGGGAAGACTTGGGTGAATTCTCATTCATACTGTTAGAAGGAGTGCTAAAATGGGAATGTGGATCCACTGAAATATCCAGTATTTACTTATATCCTGGCTTTACCTGACTACTATTTCCCTCCTCATATTGAATACTTGCTAGGATAGGCCAGTCTAGCACCTGAGGAAAGAAGGAAATGAAGAAAACAAGCATTATTAAAGACCTATTACATGTCAGGAATTGTGCTGAGGACTTTTCAAATATTCTCCTTTTATCCTTACAAAACCCTAAAAGTGCTATTATTATCCACATTTTACAGTTGAGGAAACTGAAGAAAACAAAGGTTAAATTACATTCCTAAGATCACATAGCTAGTATCTGAGGAACTCAGATCTTCTTGACTCAAGTCCATTGCTCTATCCACTGAAATCACACATGACTGTGACAGAAGGAATAACCATTAGTGCTATTATGCCATGGTTCTTGAGTAGTAAAATTACTTGAGGAGAAAAAGTTTTGTTGTAGTGATTAATTTTGCTGAGAGGAATATAGGAAAGTGCCTTCCAGAGCCTTGAGGCTTATGAATGAAAATAGCAACTCACCAAAATGAGGAGACATTTAAATCACCTTTGTGGTCTTTTACTATTGATTAAGGTAAATACTTTACTGATGCTATTAATCGATACACCTATAAATTGTTGACATATGATGTTTTTACTGTATATTTAATGTTTCTGTCTTTAATTGAGTTACGTTCCCCGCAGTCTAAAATGATGAACTGAAAGTTAGAAATCATTTTGCTTCTGTCAAAAATAAATGACTTTGTTAAGTTTCTCACCTTGAAAGGACTTTGTGTTTCAGCAGGATGTTATGATGGGGAGAGCCTTGAGCTATGATTTAGAACCCTTAAAAGATACTGCTGGGTCTAGAACTCAACGGTGTGTCTCAGAGAAGCCTCTCATGTATTTCTGGGTCTCAATTTCCCCAACAACAAATTAATGAAATTTCCTACTCTGTCTTCCAAGGTTGTTTTGACAGCCAAATGACATCATAGACATAAAAAGTACAACTAGAGAAAAATAAGTAGCATCAAGTAACAGAAGAAAGGATTGGCCTTTGAGTCAGGTCACCTGAGGTTCAAGTCAATGAGGAACTTTGCTCTACTGATGCATATCACCACCTTTTCAGCAATTTATAGACTTAGAAAGTTGTCTTAGACACTGAAAGATGAGCAGATTTGCCAATGATCAAGCAAAAAGCATGTGTCAGAAATAGGTCTTAAACCCTGTTCGCCCCGAGTCCAAGGCTACTGTTGCTCCACTATATCACATTCTTTGAAAATCATCATTATTCTTTCATTTTAAATTTTATGTATGATGGACCTCAGTAGAAACAGTTTTGGGATAAATGATTATCCTGATACTATTCTTTTATATTTAGGGTTTGAATAACTAGCATGCAGGTGGCTAAAAGGATTTATTTTTCCAATTGAATGAAGGATTGTGATGTAGGCTCATCTTAATTCACTGAAAACATCTTTAGGATAATTCTTGTAGCAGTCAGGATAATGATGCAAAGTTGCGCCAAAGGGGGTTTACTCAGTATAGCTCAGTATATCTCTTGGGGAGATAATGCAAAGTTCCCTAGCCACAAATCTAGAGCTGTACTTGGGCTTTGAATACTTCTATACTAGTATATTCCAGCCTTTTCCTATATGGTTTTGAATTCTTCCACCATTTCTCTATATTTGAGAACTTTCCAGTCCTTGTAGATTGGAGGTGATGAGTATTCATGGCAGTGATATACATGAAATACATTATACTTCAAGTTTTATGGGTTTAATATTATGCCTTAGCAATTATGGGCAACAATTTTGGCTGTGATAACTCTAGTCCTAGCACTCTTTATTCTTCAAGTAATTCTCAAGGATATTTTGGAATATTTAATACGGGTACTTACCCTCTGTTACATTATGAAAGATAGTAAACTTCTGCATAATTCTGGCCAAATGAATGTTTCTTTTCAGAGATTTGGTAGGCCCTACATTTTTATGTCCTACAGTAATAATGTTGCTCAGTTTCTCCATTTTTTTTTTTGCAAATTCTATGTTGCTCAGTAGGTCTAGGCTCCTTGATGATGACCTCTGTGCTGGTGGCAAAAACCTCATCTTTTATTGTTATAATAAGCTCTTCTGCTTTTATAAGCAAATTTGCATAACTCAACCATTTGTTCCATGTTTTAGGCAGTATATTTTTTGTTGAATTCATGTAGATATCAACTATGACATATTTGCTTGTTCACAGGCTCCATTTAGCAATAAAACAATATTGGTTATATCCGGTAAGTCCAGTGGCATGTACTTATTGTTACCATTTACTATCACTCTTTGAAATGGTGTCTACTGACTTCCAGGTTAAGATGGCAGCAGAGTAAAAAGCAGTTGCTTAACTTCTCCTAAACAAACACATATAGGACTCCTCAAGAAGACATAAAAACAAGTCCAGATGAACGAAGGGACCCACAACAGAGTGCAGCATTGAAGGCACGTGGGATCAGGGCATTTCCATGCTATAAAGGGGTAAAACAGCTCTCACTAAAACGTGAGCTGAGCAACCCCCTCCCCCCACACCACCTACAGTGCCAAAGCCAGTGCAAAAGAGTTAGAGCAAGTTTGGGGCACCCATTAAGTCCTTGGCAGCTACCTGGGAACACCAGGGCCTGCTCCTGAGAGCAGCAAGACTTAAGACCCCAAGAGGCTAAAGAATGCACAGACTTTGAACACAGACCCTGAGTGTAGGCATGGACGTGGATCCTGAGTGCAGGCACAGACCTTGGGTGGGGACCCAGGGCAGAGGGGTGCACAACTGTGGAAGCAGCATCCTGAGTCTGTTAAAGGAAGCAAGGGGACCACCAGGAGGCTTGACCCTGAGAAAAACTAGACCTGAGACCTCAGGAGCCTAAAGTGTGCAGACAGACCTGGGGTGTGAGGATAAACCTGAGACGACATAGCTCACAATGACAAGCCATCCACAGGAACCCCAAAAGAGAAAGATCAACAAGAAGAAATCTTTAACACTCGACAACTTTTACACAGAGAAAATACAGACAACAGAGCAAACAGCAGAGGAGAACAAGCAAATAATCATATCCAAACCTTCCCAAAATAATGAAAACTGGTCACAAGCTCTTGAAGAGTTCAAATCTGAGATGATGAGAAAGATGGAAGAGATTTGGTGAGAGAACTGGGAAATAGCTCAAAAGGTTAGAAGACAGAAATTCCCAATTGGAGAAAGGTGCCCCAAAATCAAACGAAACGGTAAGCAAATTGGAAACCAAAATCAGGCAAGAAAATAACAGTTTAAACGGCAGGATTTCACAATTGGAAAGAGAGGCAAGTAAATTGAAGATCAGAAATGACCAGACTGAAAAGGAAAACCAGTCTCTAAAGGTTAGAATTGAGCAATTAGAAGCTAATGATCTCTCAAGACAGCAAGAACAAATAAAACAAAGTCAAAGGACTGATAAAATAGAAGGAAACATGAAATATCTCAATGAGAAATTGACAGAGCAAGAAAACAGTTCTAGAAGAGACAATCTGAGAATCACTGGTCTTCCTGAAAAAGAAGAAATTAATAGGAATTTGGACTCCATACTAAAAGAAATTATGCAGCAAAACTGCCCTGAAGTTCTACAAGAGGGCAATATAGACATTTAAAGGATCCACAGATCACCCTCTACACTAGACCCTGAAAAAAACAACCCCCAGGAATATAATAGGCAAATTCAAGAGCTTCCAAGTAAAAGAAAAATTTTTACAAGAAGCCAGAAAGAGACAATTCAAATATCAAGGAGCACCAATCAGGAGCATACAGGACCTGGCAGCCTGCACACTAAAAGACCTCAAGGCTCAGAATATGATATTCAGAAAGGCAAGAGAACTGGGTCTACAACCAAGGATCACCTACCCATCAAAACTGACTATATACATCCAAACTTTTTTGGGCATTCAACAAGATAGAAGAATCCAAGTATTTGCACAGAAAAGTCTAGGACTAAATGGAAAGTTTGATGTCTAACCACAAAAACAAAGAGAAACATGAAAAGGTAAATAAGAAAGAGATGGGAAAGAAAGAAAACTCTTATTTTTTTTAATTTGCCTCTTTAAAATTGCCTCTTTAATTAGATAAAAAAAGATCTAATTATTTGTATTCCTATGTGGATAAATGTTACGTGTAATTCTCTGTAGTGAACTCTATTCACTACTATAGTATTCACTATTATAGTAATTAGAAGAATTATTCATGGGGAGAGGTTGGAATAATAAATGTTCAAAGATGATATGGGCGGTGGTAAAGAGGGGGGTGAATAGTAGAGGACACCAAGAGAAACTTCAGTGAATAAGAAAAATAGGATATTCTATTACACACAAAGAGGGCATGTGAAGGGGAGGGGATGAATACTATTATAAGAAGGAGAGGAAGAGAGGATTAAGAGGTAATATTTAAACCTTACTCTCAGTGTAATTAACCCTGAGAGGGAAGAGTAGCTATATCCATTGGGATATAAAACTCTATCTAACACTACTGAGAAAGTGAGAAGGGATAAACCAAGGGGAGTGGGGAGGTCAAAAAAGGGAGGGGAGAAGAAGGGAGAGGGAATTCATTAGACCTTAAAAATAAAAATAGGGGAATAATAAGGGAGGGGGTAGAAAGGGAAGTAAATCAATGGAGGTGACAAGGATTACTGGCTTAAAGAAACCACTGGTTTAAAAGGAAATAGTGTAAGAAGAAGGGATAGAATTAGGGGAGGATACCAAAATGTCGGCGAATACACAACAGATAATTATAACTCTGAATGTGAATGGGATGAACTTACCCATAAAACAGAAGCAAATAGCAGAGTGAATTAGAAAACAAAATCCTACCATATGTTGTCTACAAGAAACACATATGAGGCGGGTGGACATACACAAGTTAAAGGTCAAGGGCTTGAGCAAAATCTTTTGGGCTTCAAATGAGAAAAAGAAGGTAGGAGTGGCAATCATGATTTCTGACAAAGCCAAAGTAAAAATAGATATGATTAAAAAAGACAGGGAAGGTCATTACATCCTGATAAAAGGCAGTATAAACAATGAGGAAATAACATTGCTCAATATGTATGCCCCAAATGGCATAGCATCCAGATTCATAAAGGAGAAACTGGCAGAGCTCAAAAAGGAAATAGATAGTAAAACCATAATAGGGGGAGATCTAAATATTCCTCTTTCAGATCTAGATAAATCAAACCAAAAAAGAAATAAGAAAGAAATAAGAGAGGTGAATGAAGTCCTAGAAAAATTAGATTTAATAGATATGTGGAGAAAAATAAATAGGGACAAAAAGGAATACACCTTCTTTTCAGCCACACATAGTATATTCACAAAGATTGACCATGTAATAGGACATAGAAACATTGCAAACAAATGCAAAAGAGCAGAAATAATAAATGTAACCTTCTCAGATCATAATGCAATAAAAATAAGAATTAGTAAGGGCAGCTGGACAGGCAAATCAAAAACTAAATGGAAATTAAATAATATGATTCTGCAAAACCAGTTAGTCAAAGAAGAAATCATAGAAACAATCCACAATTTCATTGAAGAGAATGACAATAATGAGACATCCTACCAAACTCTGTGGAATGCAGCTAAAGCAGTACTCAGGGGGAAATTTATATCTTTGAGTGCATATATTAACAAATTAGGAAGGGCAGTGATTAATGAACTGGGCATGCAACTTAAAAACTAGAAAGCGAGCAAATTAAAAATCTCCAGAAGAAAACTAAGTTAGAAATACTAAAAATCAAGGGAGAAATTAATAAAATCAAACGTAAAAGAACTATTGAATTAATAAATAAGACTAGAAGCTGGTATTTTGAAAAAACAGATAAAATAGACAAAGTACTGGTTAATCTAATAAAAAAAGGAAAGAAGAAAACCAAATTGACAGTATCAAAGATGAAAAGGGAGACCTCACCTCTAATGAAGAGGAAATTAAGGCAATCATTAAAAACTATTTTGCCCAATTATATGGCAATAAATATAGCAATCTAAGTGATATGGATGAATATTTACAAGAATATAAATTGCCTAGATTAAGAGCAGAAGAAATAGAATACCTAAATAATCCCATATCAGAAAAAGAAATTGAACAAGCCATCAAAGAACTCCCTAAGAAAAAATTACCAGGGCCTGATGGATTTACAAGTGAATTCTATCAGACATTCAAAGAGGAACTAATCCCAATACTATACAAATTATTTGATATGATAAGCAAAGAAGGAGTCCTACCAAATTCCTTTAATGACACAAATACTGATTCCAAAGCCAGGTAGACCAAAAACAGAGAAAGAAAACTATAGACCAATCTCCCTAATGAACATAGATGCAAAAATCTTAAATAGAATATTAGCAAAGAGACTCCAGCAAGTAATTAAGAAGATTATCCACCATGATCAGGTGGGATTTATACCAGGAATGCAAGGATGGTTCAACATTAGGAAAACCATCCACATAATTGACCATATCAACAGTCTAACAAACAAAAATCACATGATTATCTCAATAGATGCTGAAAAAGCCTTTGACAAAATACAGCATCCATTCCTATGGAAAACATTGAAAAGTATAGGAATAGAAGGACCCTTCCTAAAAATAATAAACAGTATATACCTAAAACCATCAACAAGCATCATATGCAATGGGGATAAATTAGAAGTGCTCCCGATAAGATCAGGAGTGTAACAAGGATGCCCATTTTCACCTCTATTATTTAACATTGTACT
The DNA here is from genome assembly GCF_016433145.1 of Gracilinanus agilis. Classification (NCBI taxonomy): domain Eukaryota; kingdom Metazoa; phylum Chordata; class Mammalia; order Didelphimorphia; family Didelphidae; genus Gracilinanus; species Gracilinanus agilis. The sequence goes on from NC_058131.1 coordinate 293,267,232, forward strand.
AGAAACATTAGCAGTAGCAATTAGAGAAGAAAAAGAAATTGAAGGTATCAAAATAGGCAATGAGGAGACTAAGCTATCACTCTTTGCAGATGATATGATGGTATACTTAAAAAATCCTAGAGAATCAACTAAGAAGCTTGTAGAAATAATCAACAACTTTAGCAACGTTGCAGGATACAAAATAAATGCGCGTAAATCTTTACCATTTCTACATATTTCTAACACATGACAGCAGCAAGAGGTAGAAAGAGAAACACTATTTAAAATCACCCTAGACAATATAAAATACTCAGGAATCTATCTACCAAAACAAACACAAGAATTATACAAAAACAACTACAAAACACTTTCCAAACAATTAAAACTAGAACTAAACAATTGGAAAAACATCAATTGCTCATGGGTAGGATGAGCTAACATAATAAAAATGACCATTCTACCCAAATTAGTTTACTTATTTAGTGCCATACCCATCAAACTACCAAAAAACTTTTTTACTGAATTAGAAAAAACTATATCAAAGTTCATTTGGAATAGCAAAAGATCAAGAATATCAAGGGAAATCATGAAAAAAAATATGAAGGAAGGGGCCCTAGCAATACCAGATATTAAACTATACTATAAAGCCATGGTCATCAAAATGGTATGGTACTGGCTAAGAGACAGAAGGGAGGATCAGTGGAATAGACTTGGGGTTAATGATGTCAGCAAGACAGTGTATGATAAACCCAAAGAGCCCAACTTTTGGGACAAAAATCCACTATTTGACAAAAACTGCTGGGAAATTTGGAAAACGATATGGGAGAGATTAGGTTTAGATCAACATCTCACACCCTACACCAAGATAAATTCAGAATGGGTGAATGACTTGAATATAAAGAGAGAAACTATAAATAAATTAAGGGAACACAGAATAGTATACTTGTCAGATCTGTGGGAAAGGAAAGATTTTAAAACCAAGCAAGAGTTTGAGAAAATTACAAAATGTAAAATAAATGATTTTTATTATATTAAATTAAAAAGCTTTTGTACAAACAAAAACAATGCAGCAAAATCAGAAGGGAAACAACAAATTGGGAAAAAATCTTTATAACATAAAACTCTGACAGGGGTCTAATTACTCAAATATACAAGGAGTTAAATCAATTGTATAAAAAATCAAGCCATTCCCCAATTGATAAATGGGCAAGGGACATAAATAGGCAATTTTCAAATAAAGAAATCAAAAGTATCACTAAGCACATGAGAAAGTGTTCTAAATCTCTAATAATTAGAGAAATGCAAATCAAAAGAACTCTGAGGTATCACCTCACACCTAGCAGATTGGCTAAAATGATAGAAGGGGAGAATAATGAATGTTGGAGGGGATGTGGCAAAATTGGGACATTAATGCATTGCTGGTGGAGTTGTGAACTGATCCAACCATTCTGGCTGGCAATTTGGAACTATGCTCAAAAGGCTATAAAAGACTGCCTGCCCTTTGATCCAGCCATACCATTGTTGGGTTTGTACCCCTAAGAGATCATAGATAAACAGACTTGTATGAAAATATTTATAGCCATGGCAAAAAACTGGAAAATGAGTGTATGCCCTTAAATTGGGGAATGGCTGAACAAATTATGGTATATGCTGGTGATGGAATACTATGGAAGAATTCCATGTGAACTGGAAAGACCTCCAGGAAGTGATGCAGAGCAAAAGGAGCAGAGCCAGAAGAAGATTATACACAGAGGCTGATACACTGTAGTAAAATAGAATGTAATTGATTTCTGTACTAGCAGCAATGCAATGACCCAGGACAATTTTGAGGGATTTATGGAAAAGAACGCTACCCACATTCAGAGAAAGAACTGTAGGATTAGAAACACAGAAGAAAAGCAACTGCTTGAAGACATGGGTTGAAGCGGACATGATTGGGGATGTAGACTTGAAACTACCACACCAATGCAACTATCAACAATTTGGAAATAGGTGTTGATCAATGACACATGTTAAAACCAGTGGAAATGTGCATCATCTATGGGAGGAGGGAGGCCTGGGGTTGAAGGGGAAAGTAAGAGTGTGAATCATGTAACCATGTTAACTTTTCTGAAAAATAAATATTTTTAAATGATAAAATAAAAATAAAAATAAAATAAAATGGTGTCTACTTCAGAAATATTTCTGCAATTTTTTATTCTTATTATAGGATTTGAGAACATCTATCAACTTTCTTTCCAGGGCTAGCTGCCTTACTGTGATGGGATCTGTATCACGTTAATATTGTACAAGTTTTTATTTGAATAATTTCCTGAACCTGTCATCCATTTTGCAACTGCAATAATATATATTAAAGTTGGTATTAGAAAGGTTATAATTACTATCAACATTTATTTTCCATTGAGCTTTGACTTCAGGATGCGAGAAAGTCTCTCGACATATACATCCATAGCTTTCTCATTGATAACATTATTTTCAATGAGTCTTGCTCAGAAAAGTTCTAAGTATTTGAAAGCTTTATCCACTGGCTATTGTTGTTTCAGTGTTTATGTTTTAGTAGCACCGTAAGACTTTTTCCCCTGAAAAACAAGCTCAAAACATTAACTCACTTGGAAATCTATAGTAAGCCTAGAAATCAGTTGCATTGCTTTGTATTAGGACAGCTCCATTTTTAATTCCACATAGTTATTCTCTAATCTAATCCCCCCATCTGCTCCAATGGTGAGGGTACTGATTGATTTGTCAGCCTACTTGACCATGTATAAATACCCATGATGTCAATCACTGTTATGCTAAGTACCAAATATCAAGCACAGATTGATAATTTATACCAGTGATGTCAAATACAAGTAGAAACAGGTTCACTAAACTGTATATAAGGACCCTTGTGGGCTACATATTGACTTGGTTTTAAAATGCAGTTATCTACATTTTTTATTTTGTTAATTATTTATCAATTATACTTTAATTTGGCCTGAGCAGCACTTTGAAGTGTTTGGGATAATAGAGGACTGTGGACTTGCGTTTGACATTTCTAACTTATACTATCAGACTTGAACACTTTTTTTGGTCCTTGGAACATCTGTAATAGAAACTCAGCCTGAGCAGCAACCCCAATCACTCCCTATTGGACAATAATAAAGCTGGTACTTGAAACAAGTCTTGCTAATAATTAATAGCCTAGCCTGAATGTCTTAGTTACTTGGAGAAAATACCCAGGCCAAGAGGTCACCCTTGCTACCGTTCTCACAGTTCAAAGGGACTGCTGCCGATTATCCATAGTAATCACCTCTAAGTCAGAAAGAAGCCAATGTTGATCAGTCGTGGGCTCATTAAGGGGGCTTCTGGCATTAAAGCACTTTATACTTAGGAAAGTAGAAATCTGCCTCCCATCATGGTCATGCGTTTACTGGAATGTAAATGCCCAATGGGCCTATTAGAGAAAAGGGCCTTTTCCCTAGAATCCTGCAATGCTAATGATAGAATGGCTTACACAAGCCACTGAAAATCAGTGTATGATCGTCCAAGCAAGGTTTCTGGCCTTTATCATAAATGCTCACTATATTATTTTTAAGATTTCATTTTTTTAAACAAACATCTTCCATTTTAGGAGTGTAATGGTTTGAAGGCAGAAGAGCAAGTAAGGGTTAGGCAATGGAGGTTAAGTGACTTGCCCAGGGTCACATAGATGGGAACTGTCTGAGACTAGATTTGAACCCAGGACCTCCCATCTCTAGGTTCTGGCTCTCAATTCACAGAGCCAGGACCTACGTGTCCCCATAAATGCTTGTTACAAAATGAAAATCTATACACAGAGGGCAGAATTTTCTGGTTAAACTCTACTCATAAAGAGTCTTTTTAAAAAATGTCTAGATAAGGGGCAGCTGGGTAGCTCAGTGGATTGAGAACCAGGTTTACAGATGGGAGGTCCTAGGTTCAAATCTGGCCTCAGACAGTTCCCAGCTGTGTGATCCTGGGCAAGTCACTTAACCCCCATTGCCTAGCCCTTACCACTCTTCTGCCTTGGAGTCAATATTGTTTGGAGCCAATACACAGTACTGACTCCAAGACGGAAAGTAGGGGTTTTAAAAAAAGAAAAAATGTCTAGATATCTTTCATTGTTCCTCCTCCCCACCCTGTTTTTTATACCAGGCAGCTACTTGTCTCACCAACTTCTCCCCGTGATGGGAATAAGCCTTATGTTTTAGAATGTTGGAGTCAGAAAATTCCTTGGAGATTATCTAGCCCAGCCTCCTAATCTTATGAATGAGAAAACTGAGGCCCAAGAGAAGGCAAGAACAGACTTACCTAAACTTACATGATTGGTGTCAAAGCTCAAGAGAGACTTGATATCCATTGATCAACCCTCCCTGAGGATGGAGGTCTCTGGCTGGTGTGCTAGCTGCAGCTCTGAAGCTTGGTGGAACCTCAGATTGCACCAAGTCTGGACAGAGGCTAGTCAGTGTGTCTTCACAGACACAAATGTGGGACTAACCCCAATCATTATTGTGAAGTTTTGCAAAAGGAAAATCTTGCTCCAGATTTGCCCCCAATTATTAGCTGCCTAAGGGCCATACTGAGTCAGCCCACTTGGAGCAACTTTCCACCAGCAGTGCCCATATAATCCAACATTTTCTATCCCAGGGACCCTCTTGGGTGATTGTCAGTTGCAATCTAAGATGCCTGTTGGAGAGCAACAGGAAGGAAGGTGTTCTTGTATTCTGGATTCCCCAGGGCTCTACTCTGTTTGGTTCTGCTCTTGGCTGGCAGGTTTGACCAGCCTAGAAAGCCCCTGCTGCCAAAGGACCATCACTATTAACTGGGAGAGGACCTCCCTGACCCTGCCTTACTGCACCAAATCTCATTTCAGGGAACTTGGAGACATTTTAAAGGCCCATAACTTCCTACTGAGTGATTTTTACAGCACACAAACTGTGAGATTCCTCTAGTGTCTAAGAACCTGCTGGGAGGAGTTAGAAAAGAACATGTGATACTGTTGTTAAAATTAATACCTTTTGTTTTTGCTTCTAATTCATTTGTGAATATTCTACCTCTCCCTTACCCAAGGAACTTCTCCTGTAATAAAGTTGTAAAAAAAAATGTTGAGCAAAACCAATTAATATACCTTCTTGGCCTGAAAATACATACAACATTATGCACCTCTAATCTCTCTCACCTCAAAGGGAGTGAGGTGCATTTTCTCTTTTTAGCTTAGTCATGATAAGTGTACAACATTCGATTTTATTGTTCTTTTCATTTTCATTACTGTAGCCTCCTGTATTTTGTTTTTCTGCCTTAGCTTACTTTATTCTGTATCAATTCACGCAAGTCTTCCTAGGTTTCTCTGAGTTCTTCATAGTCTTTGTCTCTTACCATGTAGCAATATTTTAGTACATTCAATTACTATAGTTTGTTTAGGCATTCTCCAATTATTGAGCACATACTTTGTTTCTAGGTCTTTCACACTACATCCCCAAAATGTTTCTATGCATATTTTGGCATATATGGAAACTTTCTCTGATTTTTTGAAATATATGCCTAGCAATGAGATCTTTGGATCAAAGGGTACTATAGTCACATTAAAAAAAATTACAAATGACTTAAAAACCAAACAAACAACCCTTACAGTCTGTCTTAGAATCAATACTATGTATTCATTCCAAGGCACAAGAATGGGAAGGGCAAGGCAAATGGGATGAAGTCACTTGCTAAGGAAGTGTCTGAGGTCAAATTTGAACCCAGGACCTCCCATTTCTAGGTCTGATTCTTAATCTACTGAGCAACCTAGCTGCCCTATAGATTGCTCTTGAGAATGACTTGAGTATTATAATTTGTTTTTTTTTTTTTAGAATAATTACAATTTGCTTTTGAGAATGATTAGAACGACTGGCAGTTCCACCAACAGTGTATCTTCCTAGACTTTATTTTCCATCTATTATCACCTTTGCCAATTTGCTGAGTTTCAGTTGGGGTTTGGTAAAAGGTTTTAAAGTATGTTCTTTCAAAAAGATGTATGTCTATGTATACGCGGCAATAATACAAATGTGGATATATACCCTCAAAATCATATGGTCACACCTATAAACAAGTGACCTTACAAAACACATGAGCATATTCATGCATATAGTCCCTACACACATAGGCACTTCAGAAAGCTCCCTTAATGGTATTACAAAAAATGCCTTTCTTTCTCCCACACTTTGTCTTTTTATATGCAAAAGGAGCCCAAATCCATTTTTTTCTGTGATCCCCCACCCCCAAAAAAGGTTAACTACTTGAGTCTAGATGGGAAGACTGGGTCCATTTTGCATAAATGATGAAGATCATATGAGAATTTACATGTTAATAGGACATTTTAAAGGGGAAATGTCCTTCGTCAATTGATTGTATAAATATTTTATCGAGTGTAATCGGTGGCGAAAGCAACCAGGAAAGCTTTGACTGGAACAGTTTTTGAGGATGAAATTAGGATGTTATTGCTGAAGAAATAATATACAATAGGGAGTTACAAGTACTTGATCTGAACTGTAAAAGGCTCTCCCGCCATGGCCAGGAGAGCTGATTAAATCCGTAATGCCATGGGTAACTTGGAGCTTCAGACATTTCCAGCCAGCTCAGTTTCCCAGGATCCTCGCTCAGCTAGATTAATGGCCGGCAGCCTTCCACATAATGAAGTAGTTTGCCTTGGCACTGTGCTCATGAATTTATTATGGTGTCCACAAGTGGGCTATATGGCCGAGACATCTTTATAAATCCTGCATTTAGAGCTGCAGAGATGAGCATTTCACTCCTAATGGTGAGGCTGATTTATCACCAGAGCTACCCAGCTCCCCCCCTCCCTGACAGTTATAAAAGGGAAATACAGGTCATATCATTGATGGAAGCGAAATGTGAAGGTAATTAGAGAATGCCAAATGGATATGGGAAAGGGGGCACCATGGAAATTTTAAATATGTTGGTAATTCTTTTTTTCCTCAGGGCAATTATAGTAGGGCTGATTTATTTTTACAGTTTATAATCACTTAACTACCTGTGGCTGATTTCTTACCCTGAGTCTGGGCCTTGGGAGACAAGACAGGACTTTTCTCCCCATGATTGTTTATTGTAAATTCATTTATCTCAAAAGGCCCTAATTTATTAGGCAATTTTCACCAGTCACAGCCCATGGTTGATGGAGGATAAGGGTTGCACTTGCACTTGGGTCTCCAGTAAGGGCTTTTCTGGCAGCTCTCCGAAATAATCCAGGAGCTGCCAAAGCTGTACTAGACTCTTTGGGAAGCATCCACACAACGTCCCCTAGGACTGTAGGAATGCTGCCCCATCCACCAAAAGCCAGGGATTTGGAAAGATGCCCAGGTTCCCCAATTATAAGTCTGTCTACAAGGTCAAGGCATGGGGGGTGTATTATAGGGGAAAATATTTTGAAATTATGTAAATAAGTTCTTTGGATGGGACCGAAATAACCCTCTGCTTACATGCTGGTTTGTCACCCACATATAAAAGAGAAAGGCAAGGAGTCTCCTCTTACCACAAACAATATAGCGACTGGTCTTCAGGCATTTGACAAAAGACTGGTTTTTATTTCCGGTGGACCTCAAAGACAATTTCCAGCTCAGAAGGGTAGACATTTTTCAAGGTTCTTAAGCCATGAAAGACTCTTAATATTAGCACTGGACACCACAGGTCATGAGATTCAGTGAATCTAGTCTGAGTTCCTCCATTCAATTCAATTCAATATTTAGATGTTCATTCATTTAACAAAATTCTATTAATGGTTTGTTCCAAGTGGGATATTGTTCATGGGGAAGGGAGTGTAGGAAGGGGGTTGGCATTACAGATGGATAAGAAAATGATTCTGCCCTTAAGGAACTTTAGATTCTAACACAATGGATAAAACATATACAAATAGCTATTATAAAGTTAGATTGTGATAAATGCCTAGGAGAGAGACACCAATCAATCAATCGATAAACATTTATTAAGCAACTACCATGGGCACTGCACTATGTGCTGGGAGTATGAAAAAAATGAAACTGTCCCTGTTTCCATGAAAGAACAAAGAGAACTGAAAAAGGAAATTAGTGGAGAATAATTCAAGCAAGGGAAATGACTCAGATAAGGTCACACAGCAAGTCAGTGACAGAACCTCTAACCTTAAGGAGTGTAGTTTGCATTCTATTGGGAGAAACAACAGGCACACACATCTGTATGTGTGTATATATGTATATATATATATATATATATATATATAACATATATAAAATAAAGACAAGTAGAAGGGCATAAAGTATTCTAGTAGAGAAAAATAACTTCTATTGCTTCAAGTTGGGAACAATCAGGGAAGGTTTCACTGGCTCTTTAACCTGTGGGATGTTGGAGGACATAGTACCTAATAAGTTATATAGACCTGAAAGAAAGAATTTATAATTTTTTAAAGTTTAAAAAATGTGTACTGATATCTGTTGTTTTTATAGCATCTTCATTTCAAAATAAATGTTTCTCTGTCTACCTTAGTAATCCATCCTTTGGAAATTAAAAAAAAAAGAAAAGAAAACCCTTACCTTCCATCTTGAAATCAATATTGTGTATTGATTTCAAGGAAGAAGGTAAAGGCTAGGCAATGGGGGTTAAGTGAAATGCTCAGGGGTCACATAGCTAGGAAGTGTCTGAGGCCAGATTTGAACCCAGGACCTCCCATATCTAGGCCTGGCTTTCTATCCAGTAAGCCACATAGCTGCCCTTAAACTATTAGATTTAAAAAACAAAACAAAACAAAAAAAACCTCTTACCTTCTGTCCTAATATCAATTCTAAGGTACAAGAGCAGTAAGGGTTAGGCAATGGTGGTTAAATGACTTGCCCAGGGTCATACAGCTAGGAAGTGTCCAAGAACAGATTTGAACCCACATCCTCTTGACTACAGTACTAATGGTCTATCCACTGTGCTACCCAACCACTCCATAATCCATCCTTTGTAATGAAGACTAAAAATGTAAGAAAAAAGAAAAAAGTTCAACAAAACTAATTAAAGACATTTACTGAATCTCACAGTATTTATAGTGTTCCACATCCATAATCCACTAACACTGAAAAGAAATGAGGAAGATTCATTTTTAAACTTATTCTCCGATGTCAAACTTGGTCATTACAATTATACAGTTTGGGGATTTTTTTGTTCCAAAAGAATTTCAACAGATGATGGGGAGGATGAAGTTGGTAATTAAATCTAGACTGGAGAGAGAAGGACTAGGTCTTGAAATATCAAAAGCCCACAATGGCTCCCTATTGTTTACTGAATCAAGTACAGCTCCTTAGCCCAATCTTCAGTCCTATGCATTGTCTCCTCCTATTTTTCTAGCTCTTTTTTGCATTCTTCTCTATTATATTCTCTGAGCTCCAGACCAACTTATATGTTTGTTTTTTTTAAGCAAAGAGTGCAGGTGAGAAAAAGGGTGAGTATAATGTCCATCAGTCAATCAGCAAGCAGTTATTCAAGGCTAACCATGGGCCAGGCATTATGATAAATCTTGTGAATACAAAGAAAACCAAACCAAAGACATGGCAGCTGCCCTCAAGGAGCATATGCTCTGAAGCAGGATTTGGGATAGAGGTTTGCAAAAGGAAATGGCTAAGTGGTGGAGAATAAAGAATACCAGGAAATGATTATTCAAGGCAGCTTACACACTTTAAAGTGCCATTAAAATGTCAATTATTATTCTTATTTTGTGGATCTAAGAAAAAAATTATTCAAAAACTGACTTCTTTTTTTCCTGGCAACTACACTGAAACCATTAGACTCCTGAGACTCTCTTCTCTTACTCACTGTCCCACCAGAACGCCAAAAGACAATAAATATTGATCTCACCTTAAGTAGATTTTGGCTCAGTGTTGTTTATCATATATCTGTCTCTTTGTGATTTGTCTGTTTATCACTACTGACTCTCTTTAGGCTTATGAGCATCTGTCAAGGGTATATTCAGAACCAATAGACTTTTATGGAACTTGATAAAGATAATTAAGATGATGATGCAACTGTTTTAGAAATTAAAAACAAAACAAAAAATGCTGATGAAAAGATAGGTTTGGGAAGAAATTTGTTTTCCATTTTCCCCAAGTTTTCAGGTATTCCTTGAAGGGCGATTATGCTTGTCAAAATAACCACTTTCACTTAAAAAGAAGGATGGCTGAGTGTCAAGACTGTTGGTGTCGAGGTTGAAAGATATGAGATCAAATTCTGTCTCTGACACATTAGATGTGTGACTTTGGACAAGTCACTTTCTTTCTCTGGACCTGTTTCCTCATCTCTAAAATGAGGGGATTGGATTAGATGTTCCCTAATGTCCTTCCCCACTCACTTAATCTTTGAGCCTGAAGGTCATTTTGCCCTTTGATTGCCAATAAATGATTATTGCCTGTGCAGAAGGCATCCCTGAGGTATCCTGGCAAGAGTAGTGGGCTAGGCGGTGGGGCATAGAAAGTGGTTCCAGTCCTTGCTCTGCCACTGATTAGCCAGTGTGACTCTGTGAAAGTGACTTTCCATCTCTGGCACTGTTCTTTCATCAATTTCCCATTCAGTTTTCTTAGGTCTTTTTAAAATTTCATATGAGAATGGTTTATGTTATCCAGTTTTTCAAAACTTTAGACTATCTCAAAATCTTCAAACCAAAAAATTTAAGTATAAATACATAGAATCAATTTCATTTTGAACAAAATCAGGCATATTTTTAAATTTTGTTTGAGTAAGGGAGTCACAAAAAAAAAATGAAAGCTACCTTGTGCAAGTCACTTTGCTTTTTAGGCCTTGGTTTCTTTATTTGTAAGATAAGAAGAATAGGATTAGATAATCTTTAAAGTCCCTAAATCCTGTGGTTCTATAGAAACTTAGAATCTGTCTCTGTCTTTCTGACAGTCTCTGTTGTCTCTCTCTCTTTTGTCTCTGTCTTTCTCTTTCTCCTATCTGAGTAGTAAGAGGAGGTTCAGTCCAGTTCAGTGCAGTCTGAGGATCTGAATCAAATCAGTCTATGGCAAAGAAGAAAGAGGACCACAGGATTCAGAACAGGAAGAAGTCTTAGAGATCACCTAACCCTTTTGTTTTATAAATCAGGAAACTGAGTCTCAGGGATGTGAAGTGACTTCCCCAAGACAAGTAGTAAACAGCAGAGAAAGGATATGAACCCAGCTGTCTTGACTCCAAATTCAATTTTCTTTTCATTTTATCATATTGTCTATTACTAATGTGGCATTCTTCCCATTTTCTTCAGACTTCCAAACCCCGGCACTCAGTGTCTGGCACTGCCAAGATCTTCCTGAGCCATATACAGAATGAATTTAGTCCAGGCCCAAATCTTAACACCAACTCCCCTCAGGGTTTCCGTCCCATTGGGTGGCCCACAAATATAAGATGTAAAGATAAGCCTTGCTCCCACTGACTAATCAAATACACATAAAAGCTCTTTCTGAACTATAATTACGTTTGTTCTGTCCTTGGGTTGATTTATTTTTTATTTTAATTGTCAGCCCTGCTACACCATGATGCTAATAGAAATGTTATTGCAGCCAATATGCGCTAAAATGATGTCTGATGATTATTAATGAGAGCAATAAGAAGGTATCTTCATATAAAGTCAGCATTAAAGGAGTAATTCATTTTACCTGATGTAATTGGATTGTAGCATTTAAATGGCTTGGGACTTCCTCCTAATTGTGATTAGTTGGAGCTTCCTCCTTTTAGCAGAACATTTAACTCTTCCTCTTCTATTTCCCAGTTTCTTTTATGAAGTAATTAAGCTTGAACTCCCCGGCATCTCACTAAGAGAGCCAAGGGCTGAGTGGCTATTAGGGGAGAAACTATGAACTGTCCCTGTGGGGCATGGTTCAGAGAGATGACTGAAAAAGCTTTCTCCTGAGAATTGGGCTTCTGGCTGTTCTATTCCTGAACAAAACCCTTGAGTGCATCAGTGGACAGGAAAAAAAAGGAGTTAGACTGCAGGAAGGCCCAGATGAGGTAGAAGCAAGTACAGAAGGCAGGAGATAAGAATCCAAGAAGATTGGGACTGTGGGGTGTTGAGTAATCAGCCTTTCAACCAATCAGGAATGTCAGTCACTTATCAGGGGTCTCAAGTGGAAATTGAAATCATTGTCTCAGAGGTTATCTGGTCAAGGGAATGTCCTTGACTCCAGTATGATTGCATATAAATCATTACACATAAGGAGTCATTGATTCCATGTTTAAAGATGTTCAAAGATGGGAACTACATGGCTTTCTTAATAGCCTTTTCTTTAATTGTCTTGTCATGTGAAGATTAGTTGAAGAAACTGGTCATGCTTGGCCTGGAAAAGAGAGGACTTAAAGGTGGAGATGGAGAAGAGAGAGGAGGTATGATATGGAGTTCCAACTATTTGGAGGACTGTCATATGAAAGAGGGACTTGACTTACTCCATTTGGCTCCAAAGGGCCAAATTATGAGTAATGCTTAGAAGTTGTAAATTGGAAATTCAGACTTTTTGTCCAGGGGGAAATTGACTAACAATCAAAGTTTTCCAAAAATGGAATGGGTTGCCTGAAGTGGTGGTGGACTCTCCTTCCTTGGGAATCTTTAAGCACAAGCTGTGTTTAGTATAGAATTCTTTCCCATATGTGTCAGAGTCAGCAGCTACTGATGTCTCTTCCAATTCTCCAAATTCTATGATAGAATTCAATGGTTCCATCAGAGACTTCTTTTTTAAAAAAAAATTATTTAATTATTCAATTTTTTTTATTAAAATGAAATTTGTTTATGGGTATCTCTGCCCCTGCCTCCCCTCCCCACACCACAGAAGGCATCATCTGGTATCATTTGGCAAACAGATATGTGTATGTCCTTTGTGTTTCCATTTTTCCATTCATTCTTTGGAGGTGAGCATTCACAAGTTATTCTTCAAATATTAAATCTATAGTTGTATATAATGTTTCCTTGGTTCTACTCATTTCACTCTTCATTATCTTATGTAGTTTTTTAAGAGTTAATCTCTTTATGATTTCTTATATGCAGTAATATTCCATCATAATCACATACTATAATTTATTTAGCCATTCCCCGATTGATGGACATGCCCTTGATTTTCAGTTCTTTGTCATCACAAAGAGAGCTCCTACAAATACTTTGGAGAATATATGTCCTTTTCATTTTTCCCTGATCTCCTTGGGAAAGAGACCCGGCAAAGGTATTTTAATCCCTTAAATATTGCTGAGTTCTAAGGATTTACAGTTTTGTTTTTTCATTTAAGTTTTATTTTTGCTTCAGTTCCATATTCTCCCCGTCTCATGCCCCTCTTTACAACATAGATCCGACTGTTTCTAAACTCCTTGATATCTTCCTCACCCTTTTCTAGACACTCATAATCTTTTCAATATCTTTCCTAACATGAAATTCCCCAACTTAGATAGAACCTTAGATATGGCTTGACCAAGCAAGAAAACATGAGCCTATCACTTCCTTTATCTTAGGCATAATTTTATCAGTGTCATGGCATAGTAGATCAAATGCTGGACTTAAAGTCAAGAACATTTGTTCTTATTTTACCACTGACACTATCTGTGTGACCCCGGGAAAGTCACTTAACCTGTATGAAGGCAGTTAGAGTCTGACTTGAGAAAGGGGATGTTCACATTGACAAAATTACAGATCCTTTTTGATTTAGAAATTTTTGATAGCCCTTTCACACTCTTAACTCCTACTGAGTTGCCATTCCACTGAAAATATCTTTACTTTTTTTAGATCTCTTACCTTCCATCTTAGAATCAATACTAAGTGTTGGTTGCAAGGTAGAAGAGCTGTAAGGGCTAGACAATGGGGGTTAAGTGACTTGTCCAGGGTCACACGGCTAGGAAGTGTCTGAATCCAGATTAGAACCCACAACTTCCCATCTCCAGGTCTGGTACTTCATTCACTGAGCCATCTTAGCTACTCCAGAAGATATGTTTAGTATGAATTGCTAGTAAGAATCATAGACTATTTAAAATTGCCACGAATATCACTTGTCAGGTAGGGTTGAGCAGAATGGCCTCTGATGTTGTTTCCAATTCCAAGAGTCTTTGATTGATTAATTATGACATATATTCCTCTAGGTGGCACAGTGGATAGAGTGCTGGGCCTGGAGTCAGAAAGACCTGAGTCCAAATCCTGCCTCAGACTCACCAGCTGTGTGACCCTGGGCAACTTAAACCTGTTGGCCTCAGTTTCCTTATGGGTTAAATAAGTCGGAGAAGGAAATGACAAACCACATTCCAATATCTTTGCCAAAAAGACCCCAATGGGGTGACAAAGAATCAGACATGACTGGAACAACTAAATGACAACATTATGTATACTTAAGAGACAGTATGGCATGCTGGATACAGTTTGTCTCAACGTAAGTAAGAGCTTGGATCAATCCTTGTCTCTGACACATACCAGATGTGTGACTCTGGACAAGTTCCTTAACCTCTCAGCTCCCTCAAGAAACTCTCCAACTCACAAATTAAGGGCCTTGAGCTGATGTATATTGGCAAAAGAAATCCCTTGCCAGAAGCTTCTTTTACCAATGAACTCTGGGTCCAGTCCTATGCCAAAGTTTATTTTTATTTACCCAACAAGAATGTCAGCTCCTCAAAGGCTTCCCGTCACAAGGTGGAGTGGTTATTAATGGCTATAACAAAACGTTACACACAATAAAGGCTTCATAAATGATTTATAAATCAATAAAGAATTAAAATTAGATATCAATCAGGAATATCATAAGCCACTGGTCTGTATGGCTGTGGAATATAAAAATCTGGCAGTGGCCAGGGCAAGCTCTGGCCTCATTTCCCCCAAGTCAATTTCCACACAGTATGGTTCCTTTTACAAAAGCCTCCTCTCGTGGTGTTCTTTAACACCCATCTTTGGAGCCTTTTCTTCTCCCCAGAGCTAGTTATGACATAAAAACCGTGAGATCGTAAAATTGCTCTCTATCTCCAAGAGGGGAGAGAGAATGGAGGGAGGGAAACAATTTGGGTCTTATAATTTCAGAAAACATGTGTTGAAAATTGTTATTACATATAATAGAAAAATAAAATATCTTTAAATTAAAAAATAATGAAACCCTCTTGCATATTCTTTTACAGTTTTGCTAAATGTGTCTAAGAATATCCAGGTTATTTCTGGTAGATACTGTAAGGATTGGATTTGTGCAAGGTGGAGGGGACAAAAGGAGCCAGAGAAGGAGAGGCTGACAGTTGGTGACAGTTGGTGACATTGAGACAAGAGAGAATTCTGGGAAATTCTCCAGAAGAGGAAGGAAAGGGTAAGGACTTCCGGTGGAGAACTGAGAGAGGGAAGAGGAGAACATCTCAGCTTGAAACCAGTCCTGAGGGCCTCATGAAGATCTTTCTATGGACACTGATACCCCGATTCCCTGGTCAAAGACATCCCATTGCTTATCACTCAGCAAGACTTCAATCATCAAGTCAGCTAAGTTTTTGGACTCTATTTTGGGAGCGATCTCTTAGTCTCCTCCCATTATCCAACCTTGCTGAGAGACCCCCCTTTCAGTCAAAACTTACAATTATAGAACAGGATAGAAATAGAAACAGAAGAAGGGGGAGGAGAAGAAGCTTGGGAGTGGGAACCCCAAAGTTTCCCTCCTGAGTGACGGACTGCATAGGAATAGAGAAGAGGGCACCCCAAATACCTCTGCCCTTCACCCCTTTCCTCAATCCCTGAATTGTGATTAATAAAAGCCATTCATTAGTCAGATAGCCTTCCAGAGAGCCTGAGTGACAATGATGGGGAGGGGAACCACAGCTTAGTCTAGCAGCCTCTATCTTGAAGCCAGACCACCCGTTGTGAAGTTGACTGACCTCAGGGGAGACTTGCATGAACCCCACCCTTATTCAGAATCATATTGGGGTACCCCATACTTCATCTTATAGGGAAGCCTCGCTCCCAACTCCTGTGGGGTGGCACAACTGTCCAGGTCGCCCAGTTTCAGGGTGACACCCCCTTAAAGTCTCTGAGTGTATAATTGGCCGGAGGGGAGAGCTAAAAGAGAGTCTCACCCCATATAGACTCTCTCTCTCTCTCTCTCTCTCTCTCTCTCTCTCTCTCTCTCTCTCTCTCTCTCTCCCTTCTATCATAACATTGGTTATTGGCTCTCATTATTATTACAGTTTGGCAGAGGCTCTCTTTATTATTATAATACTGACAGTTTTCTATGTAAAAGGAATCCTATTCTCTGTGGCAGGAGTCTCTGACCTCAGAATCAGAATCCTGAAAACCACAAATTAGTTTTCTCAATGCATCTGACCATCACTGTCTCTTAGAAATTTATCCAATGTGAGGAACAGTGCAGAACAGAGTTCTGGGTTCTAGTCTATGGGAAGTGCTCTCAGTGGAGGCACCAGATCATTGGACAGATGGGAGCATTGTGCATACTATGACCAAAGGCAATGTGGGAATGTAGGCAGGAATGCATAGTGCATGGTCTTGGTGAGGACACTCATGTTTTATCCTTAATTCTGCTACCAATTCATTATGTGATCTTGGGGAAATTACTTAATTTTTCTTATCTTCAGTTTTCCATCCCCCAAATTGGGATAATACCTACTTTATAGAGTCATTACAAAGGATCCATGACTCATTCCTGTTGACTAATCTCTTGCCCTATGTGAACAGCTAGCATATTCTCTACTGACAATCTTTGATTCAGTAAACAGAGCTAATATTACATTGTGAAACAAGACAAATGTGAGTGTCTTTTTTGTTAATGATGAATACTTCTAGGATCTCTTTCTTTCTTTTTCTGGGCCGTTCTCAGCCTGCCTCTTTTTCTCCTTCCTTCTTTTTTGCTGTCTCTTTCCTTTTTCATATTTTCTTTTTGATCTTTATAAAGAAAACCAGTTGATCTGGTATTTATTAAATTTTTTGCTATCTTGATGTCAAGATTACATTAATTTTGGCAAATGAGCTGAAATTGGTCAGAAGACGAATCTTCTCAAAAGCAAAAAAGAATGAGCTGATTCTCATTTCCATGCCTTTGTACATAAGCTGTTCCCCACTATAAGTACAATGAATTCTTTCCTCATGTCCACTTTTTAGAGTCTCTAGCTTCCTTCAGTCAGTTCAAATGCCATCACCACCACGAAGTCTTTCCTGAGCCTCCAGTTGTCAGACACCTCACAAAAATTACTTTGTCTTTATTTTTATATACCTCCATGTATGCATGTGTGTATATGTGTATACACACATTTTATTGTTCTGTTGCATCAGACTCTTTGTGACTCCATAGCAAGCTGATACTGTTAATCAGATTTTCTCATCAAAAATACTAGAGTAGGGGGTAACTGGGTGGCTCAGTGGATTGGGAGCCAGGCCAGAGACAGGAAATCCTGGTTTTAAATAGGGGGGCCTCAGACACTTCTTAGCTGTGTGACCATGGGCAATGCCTAGCCCTTACCACTCTTCTGCCTTGGAACCAACACACAGTATTGATTCTAAGATGGAAGATAAAGGTTTAAAAAAATAATACAGTGGTTTTCCATTCCCTTTTCCAGTAGATTGAGACAAATAAAAGTTAATTAACTTCCAAAGGTCATATAGCTAGTAAATATCTAAGGCTAGATTTAAACTCAGGTCTTCCTGATTCCAGAGTTCTATTCGCTAAGTCATCTAGCAGTCTCTCGAGTCACCTAACTGATATTTAGGCATAATATATGCATTTCTATATGCAAAGGTGAACATATGTGGGCATATATGTGTATACATGCACACATACACATACACACATACTTATGTACATATGTATGTATGTATGCATGTATCGTTTCCCCCTAAGCTCCTTGAGATCAGAGAATATTTCGTTCCTGTCTCTGTATCCCCAGTATTGAGCACACAGTAGGCATTTAATAAATGTTGCTGATTTATTGATCGATTGATGTGAGCTCTAAGCCTTGAACTCTTTTCAATTCACTTACATTCAACAACCATTTGTTAAGTATTAAAGATATTCAGAGCTTTGGGCTTAGTCCTGGAGACATAAAGGTGAAAAATGACTTAAGCCTTGCTCTCCAGGAGCTTGCCAGCATAAATGAGGGAGCTGGCTTAGTTGTGTTCCCTGTTCCTTTCAGAGCCTGAAGCTGATAGGAGATTTGTGGCTTCTTTGAGCTTCACTGAGGTAAAAGCCAATTAGGTGTCCATGCTAAGTCCCACACCAATATGGCCAACTGACCAAGGTAAGAAACAGCAGGTCAAAGTCCCCATGCTGATCATCAGTGGAGGGGGGTCTTTGAGTGGTCATTTTACTTCTAGTTTGGAAGAAAGAGAGATAGGGAAACCTACTATTAAAAAAAATAGCATGCTCAGTGGATTGAGAGCCAGGCCTAGAGACGGGAGGTCCTAGGTTCAAATCCGGCCTCAGACACTTCCCAGCTGTGTGACCCTGGACAAGTCACTTGACCCCCATTGCCTACCCTTACCACTCTTCCACCTATAAGTCAATACACAGAAGTTAAGGGTTTAAAATTTAAAAAAAAAATAGCATGTTTGTGTGGGTACATACATAATTTTATATAAATTCTATATGATTCTATATACTACATAGAGAAAATGTTTTGCATATATGTGTATGGAAAACAGCAACATATGCGGAAAACAACACAATAATAGCTCACTTTTAATATGACATTTAAAAGTTGACAAAATGCTCTTAAACGAAGAGGATTTATTAAGTGCCTACTGTATGTCAGGCGCCAGTCATTGGAGATATACAAAGGCAAAGGGAGTTCTGTCTCCAAAGAGCTTATAAACTAATTCAAAAAGACAACATGTACTTATACAAGTAAGATACACAATACATAAAATGAGCGATAAGCATCCCATTTTATAGATAAGAAAATGGAGCCAAAGAAGCTCTGCGACTGCTCAAGACCGCACTCCAAGCTGAGTATCTTGGCGTTCCAGGGCTCGTGTGTGTCGTCGGTGTCTTCTGGGTTGCCATCTCTGTAAGTCTCTTCCTCTTCATTCTCCTCCTCGGTGCCATGGAGGGAGAAGGTTAGTCTTTCCTGTCTCCAGCCTGGGTAATTTTCATCATTAATTGGAGGTCAGGGGAGCCTGTAATCTCTGCATACTGTTTCCAGATCGGCGAGGATGCAAATGGCGGCCTGCCTCTCCGTCCTGGGGGCCCCCTTCCCTACCCCAACCTACCCATCTCCACCCCCACCCCTACCCCGGATCCTTATGCCACAGATGCATTGCCAATCTTCTGATTGTACCGCTATTGATCCCCCCCTCCCCATAATGAACTGTAACAACAACTCTATTACTCTGAGCTCCCCGATTGGCTGAGGATAATATGAAATTAGCCGGTGTGCATGGGGCCTTTCAGTATCGATTTCCCTACTCAGATTACTTGTTACAAAAGAATAGAGCTGTCTCCCCCCGTAATTGAACAAGTTAACTCCTTGTCTCATAAAATGTAAACTCATATTGATTGCGGGCTGCAGTATGCAGAAAGAGGGGCGTCCTAATGGCACATAATCACCAGCTGTCGAGAGATGCTTCCCATCCCCACCCCTTCATCATTTCCTTTTTTTTCTCCCTTTTTCTCCCCCCCCCCTCTCTTTTTGAGAGCCAAGTGACAGTTGCAGAGAAAAGCCTCGGGGCTGTCCTCCGCCTCACCAAGCTCAGGACAAGAAAGGGTTGGCAAGGGGACCTGTAATGAGTGTTCACAGCCCCCTGCCTCCTCATGGCCAAAAGGCTAATTTCTTGGTTATTTAACCACAAAGGAAGCCTGGGGAATAAAGAAATGCTCATTTGTTGTTGTTTTGCTGTTCCGTTTTATGTGTCATTTTTTTTTGGGGGGGTGGATGTAAAAGCCTACCTAAAAACATATCCAAACATCCTTCATATGTGGCCAGAAGCCAAGGATGCTATCAAGAATGTATTATTCTGGCGTCTTTTTAAACTGGGGATATCTAACTGCCTTTCAATGGACACTATCCCTTTCCCCTTTGTTGGCCACTTCGCCTTGCCTGACTACCCTCTTTCAGACCCACTGAAGCCCCACAATCAAAGGTGGCCATCTCAGAATTGGCCATCAGCCTGCTGGGCAATGAAATTATATTTTCTGGATATTTAACAAAATCTTCCAATAGCCCCCTTCAAATAAAAAACAAGGGATAACTGTGCTGCCTCAAGGTTCATTTTTAAGATAATTTATTGTCCCTTGTTGATTTTGACAGGGATTTCTGGTAGGAGGAGAATGAAGAAGAAACTGAGAAAAGGAAAAGGAGTCAGGAGACTCAGATTGATGTCACCATTGATGACAGCACTACTAGATAGAAGGTGGTTGGGAGATTAGGGTTGGAATCCTACCTCGCAGTATAACTTTGGCAAAAAAAATTTTTTTTTAATTTCTTAAAATCTGACTTTCTTCATATGTAAAATAGGAATTGTGATACCTTCACTACTTAAATTGTAGGATTGTGGTAAAGAAAATGTTTTGCAAACCCTAAAGAACGATATAAATGTGAACTGTAATTGTTATTTTTTTTTAAACCCTTACCTTCCATCTTGGAATTAATACTGTATATTGTTTCTAAGGCAGAAGAACAGTAAGGGCTAGGCAATGGGGGTTAAGTGACTTGCCCAATGTCTCAGGCCAGATTTGAACTCAGGACCTCCCATCTCTAGGCCTGGCTCTCAGTCCACTCATTGTTATTTTAAAAGGTTTTTCTTCCTCGGTTTCTTATGTAAGATGTATACTGTTTGTGTTACCTTAGGCAAGTCATTTCATTTGTCCATGTTCTAGACAACTCTCTAAGATCATAAATTGCAAAGAAATTTACAACTGTGTGTTATATACCTAATCTTTTCTACTGATTCACCACTCTACTTTTCAAAGATTGCTTTGATGTTTATTGCTTTGTAATATCATTTGAAATCTGGAACTTCTAGGCCACTTTCCTTCACATTAAAAAAAATTTTTTTGATTCCTTTTATCTTGGTAGAGAGAGTTTTCTCATCTAGGAGTTCCCTAAATAAATCAAATCATAGATCCAATCCCTATCCTCATCTCCTATAAATAGATCCCATATATATGCTGAAATTGAATAATATTAGAGCAAGGAATAATTGGAAAACATAAGTTATCTACCATCATAGACTGTATATTCCCTATGAGAGGAGAAAGAGGGTTTAATTTTTTGCCTCTATAGGCACCTAACACAGGGTCTGATGAACAGTAAAGGCTTAACAAATCCTTGCTTTCTTTATTGACTGATTTCTTTTTTACATTTCAACTGTTAAAAAATTATTCTTATTTGTTTCATTAAATAATTTCCAATTACATGTAAAAAATTTAATACGCATTTTAAAAATTTTGAGTCCCAAGTTCTCTCTCCCTACCCTCCCTTTTCTTGAGAAGTCACGCAATTTGATATCAATTATATATGTGAAGTCGTGTAAGATATATTTCCATATAAGCCATGTTTCAAAAGTAAATACAAATAAAACAATTAAAATAAAGAGAATTTTTTAAAAGTATGTTTCCATCTGCACTCAGAGTTTATCCATTCTCTCTCTGGAGTTGGATAACATTTTTCATTATGGAGCCTTTGGAAGGGTCTTGAATCAGAGTAGCTGTCTTTCACAGTTGTTCATCCTTACAATATTGCTGTTATAGTGTACAATGTTCTCCTGGTTCTGCTCTCTTTATTTTGTATAAGTTCATGTAAGTCTTCCCAAGTTTTTCTGAAACTATCTTTCTTGTCCTTTTTTTCAGCAAAATAGTACATACATTACATAACAATTATATAGCATAGCTTGTTCATCCACTTCTCAATTGATGGGCAACTCCTCAATTTCCAACTCTTTGCCACCATGAAAAGATCTGTTTGTACTCAAAAAAAAATTTTTATAAATATACAGGTCCTTTACCCCTTTTTTTATCTCATTAAAATATATACCTAGTAGTGGTATTGCTGTGTCAAAGAGGATACAGAATTTTTTAGCCCTTTAGTCACAGTTCCAGATTATTTTTCAGAATGGTTGAATGAGCTCCCAATTCCACCAACAAGGCATTAGTGGGGGGCAGCTGGGTGGCTCAGTGAGAGCCAAACCTAGACACAGGAATCATTGGGTTCAAATTTGGCATCAGATACTTCTTAGCTGTGTGACCCTAGGCAAGTCACTTAACCTGCATTGCCTAGCCCTTACCACTCTTCTGCCTTGGAACCAATATACAGTATTGATTCTAATATGGAAGATAAGAATTTTTTAAGGGGATTAGTGTCCCATTTTTCCCCTTCCCTGCCAACATTTGTTAGTTTCCTTTTATGTTATATTAGTTAGATAGGTGTGAGGTTGTATCTCAGAGTTGTTTTAATTTACATTTCTCTAATCAGTGGTGCTTTAGAGCATTTTTCACATGTCTATTGGTAGCTTAGATATCTTTTTTGAAAATTGCCTGTTATATCTGTTGATAGTTTATCAATGGAGGAATAGCTTTTTTTTAAAAAATAAATTTGGTTCAATTCCCTATATATTTGAAAAAAGGAGGCCTTTATCAGAGAAAAGTCCTGCAAAATTGCTCCGCCTGTCAGTTTTCTTTTTTCCTTCTAATTTTTGACACATTAATTTTACTTTTGCAAAAGTCTTTTAATTTCATATAATCAAAATTATCCATTTCATAAATTTGGTCTCTATATCTTGTTTATAACCATATAAACCCTTCCTTTATCTACAGATCTGACAGGTACATTTTCCCATGTTTCCATACTTACTTATATCACCCTTTTTGTCTAAATCATTTATTCATTTTGGCCTTATCTTAGTATGTGTGAAATATTTGTTTGTTCTTAGTTTCTACCAAATCACCTTTCAATTTGTCCAGGAATTTTTGCTGAGTATTGAGTGCTTATAGCAAATGCTTGAATTTG
Organism: Gracilinanus agilis; assembly: GCF_016433145.1. NCBI lineage: Eukaryota > Metazoa > Chordata > Mammalia > Didelphimorphia > Didelphidae > Gracilinanus > Gracilinanus agilis. The sequence continues at coordinate 293,290,143 of NC_058131.1, forward strand.
GGAGTTTGTGAAATAGTAGGTTACTCTGGTTATTTACTATCATGTACTCAATCTATTACACTGATTCATCACTCTACTTCTTACCCAGTACTGGATTGGTGGGTTTTTTTTATCATTAATGCTTTGTAATATAATTTGAAAACCTGAAACTCTTGGTCTGCCTTCCATCGTATTTTTTCACTGATTTTTAAAAATATTTTTGACCTTTTATTTTTACAGATGCATTTTGTGACATTTTTTCTAACTCTATAATAGTAGTCTTGGGTACTTTGATTGGTATGTCATTGAATAAGTAAATTAACTTAGGAAGAATTATCATTTTTACTATATTTTTTCAGAATACCGAGTAATGAATGTTTCTCCAGTTATTTAGGTCTGTCTTCTATGAAAAGTTTTTCGTAACTGTGTTCATTTAGTTCCTGTATTTGTATTCTCAGGTAGACTTGGCAGGTTTTCTATATTGGCTGACATTATTTTAAATAGACTTTCTCTTTCTATCTCTTGTTACTGAGTTTTGTTGTCAGTGTATAGAATTGCTGATGAGTTATGTGAGTTTATTTTATATCCTGCAACTGCTGAAGTTGTTGATTGTTTTCAACTAGTCTTTTCCCTAGGGTTCTCTAAGTATACCATCATATCATCTGCAAAGAGTGATGGTTTGTTTTATTGCCTTTTCTAGTTCCCTCAATTTCTTTTACTTGCCTTATTGCTATAGCCAAAACATTTCTAGTACAATGTTGAATAATAGTGTTACTAATGGACATCTTTGTTTCACTCCTAATCTTATTGATATGGCTTCAAGTTTGTCCTTATTACAGATAATGTTTGTTCTTAGTTTTAGATAGATGCTACTTATCATTTTATGCTTTCTTGTATTTTGTCAAATGTTTTTTTCTCCACCTATTGATACAATTATATGATTTTTGTTGGTTTTTTTTGATATGATCAATTATCTTTCAACTATTAATACTAATTGCTGGTTAGTTTCCAAAGAAAGTTACCTTAATCAGAATTGTTCCTATGTGAAAATAGTGGCTGAGATTCATTTTCTGATGTGAAAAGTGAGACTTCAAAAACTTTGTTTGACTTTTCACTTACTCATCATCAAGGAAGAACTCTGCTCAATATAGAATCTCTTCTGGACTATAAAGTTAGGTCAGATGATTTTAGAATTAGAAAGGGTTTTAGAGTTTTCTTTATCTCAGTGCTCTAATTTTACATCTGAGGAAAAGAGTTAGAGAGAGGAAATTATTTCCTTGACCAGTTTCATACAAGGATCAAGTTGCAGTCAGTGATTCAAACCTAGATATGACCTGGAATCTAGTGCTCTAATTTTCACCAGAACACACTTAATAAAAATAAATC